>NC_059181.1:88847838-89145127 GCF_019923935.1 Bubalus bubalis
CCTAACAAATCTGATGCACCCAATGGAGACCAAGGTGAAGAAATGAAAAAGCCAGAAGATGCAAGTGGTAGTGTTTAAACTAATTCCAGCTTAGTTATGGTGGGGACCCTTTATAATGCTCCCCTAGAAAGGCACCAATGCCTGACTTGAATTCTTAACCACCAATCAGTATACGACAACCTGGGGTACCTTCCTCCTGGGTGGGAGGAGAGTCAGGAGCAACCACTACTAATTCTCAAAGCAATCTCGTGGTAAGTCAGTCGATAAGGTTCTAATATTGGCTAATATATTTGCAGTGCTTACTATGCAGGGGAATCTGCCCATGCCCTTAATTTACTCTGCTAGACGGCCCTACAGGAATGAATGTCCCATTGGACAGATAAAGAAATGGAATCAAAAAGGTTAAAGTACTTAGCTTATTTGTGACCAGCCTGGGACTAGAATCCAGGGTTCCTGACTGCCTGTCTAGTCCTTGCACTCTAGATTGAGTCTTGGTTTTGGGGAGGAGTAGTAGGAAGGAAGGAGTCCAAAGGAGAAAGGAAGTGGGCTCCTCCCTAGTTATGCTCACCATGCGGTGGCGCCTCTGCCTTCTTCGAAGTCGAATGAATTCCTTATGCTGACGAGAGACAAAATTGACAGCAGCGTACTCCAGCAGGGCAGCGAACACAAAGAGCAGGCACACGGCCATCCAGATGTCGATTGCCTTCACATAGGACACCTGCAACATCCATCAATGGAAGAGTCAACCTTCCTCGAGTTCTTTCATGGCCTCTTTACTGGATTACCAGCCTGCATCAACTGCCTGCTATTCTGCAGCTTTATCCTGAATTTCTTCTCGTGTTTAAAGGACCTTTCCTTGATATGTCCCATTATCTGAAGGACCACCCATCATGCTTCACCCCTCTGCCCTCTTCACCCTCCACTTCCAGCTACTTTTCCTGCCTATACTTCTTTTCCTTCCTTTCTTTCTCCTTTTTGAACTTCTGCTTCTGCTTCTTATTGTCCTTTTCACTCTTATCCTCTTCTGATTCTTTTCTTTGAATAAAAAGCAATGAACATGAATGCTGGATTTCTTTGCCTTCTGTTCTGTCCTAGGATAACACAGCTGTGGTGGTAATTGGGCAGGGTGTGTTATTCACAAGTGAGACATATGAGGACATTCGAGGCCTAGAAGGGAAAAGTCTTAGCCAAGATTACCCAGTGAGAAGATGGCACTAGGGCTTAAGGATTCTGGGCATCAATTTAGCAATGCTGTAAATTACCTAGGTTGCAGTCTCAATACCAGACTATGAGTTCCTTCCTTTCCTTCCTCCATGTCTATTCTTCCTTTGACCCTATGATTTTTCCCTGACATTCTTTGCAAGAGACCCTGGTGAGGATTTGGAATGAGTGGAGAACAGGGGCCTCTTCTCTCACAATGAAGAGCAGAACAGGGTAGGGATCCAAATGGGGTGCACCATCCACCCCCTGCTATGGATGTTTCTGTCATTTCAAGAATGCTGGCTTCTGCCTATCCGGTCCCTAGTGGTCTCCTTTACTACCTGCCTTGGTAGCTTTCAGGTACCATCAGCCCTCTGTATCCATGGGTTCTGCATTTGAGGATACAGAGGGCCAAACATAAGGGACTTGAACATCTGCTGATTTGGGTATCTGCAAGGAATCCCGGAAGCGATCCCCCAAGGGCACTTGAGAGATAACTGTACTTTTCTCTCCCATTTCCTTTGTGAAGATTAAATGCTCACTTCTCTTGAAACAGGGTTGTGGCTGGGTGGGACCAGAGGGGAGGGCAGAACTCAGGTTTATGAAGTCCTTCCACTTCCTCAATCAGATCACCTCCTTACAAAGTTTTGAGCGGCTAAGCTCACCTTATGCGGTTCCCCAGCAGGAGTAGGATTCATGACAGGCAACTTCTTTCACTAGCCTCTGCTATGTTGGACATTGAGGATGTTGCACACTCCAGGTAAGGAGCAGGTCTCACAAAATCTTCCACCTCAGTAGCTCTTAATCAGGGCTGACCCCCACACCCATCTCCCTGCACCGCCCCCCCCCCAACCAGGGGCATTTCAAAATGTCTGGAGACATTTTTGGTCGCAGTTTTAGGGTGGTGCTAGCAACTGGCTTCTAGAGGCCAGGGATGCTGCTAATATCCTACAGTGCACAGGACACCACCCCTCCGCCAACTCACACAACAAAGAAAAATGATCTCAACCAAAATGATGATAGTGCTAAGATGGAGAAACTCTGCTCTATTTCTTTTAGGGCAATTCTATTGAGATGATAGTGGTGGGTTGCTAGGCAACCCTGATTAAGCATCCCTTGGTGTTTCTACTTTGCCACCTACAAAAAGGGCCTCCTATTTCATTTACCATCTCCCAGTCCCACTGTGCCCCCAGGGATGTTAAGTAAGTGCTATGAAAATCCACAATGAGGTAATGACAGGGGAGGTCCGTGAAGGACTTTGGATCATCAAAAGAAAAGGACACCTTAAGAAGCAGGAAGAAAGTCTTGTTAACAATAAGTGTCAACAATGCACCTTAAATATCTCTAGAAATCATCCACTCACTATCCTGGCTCATCTGAAGGATTGCAACAGCTTCCTAAACAATCTCCCTGCATCTCTGCTGGCCACTTACAATCTGTTCTTCAAACAACAGCCAGAATTTTGTTTTCAAAATGTAAGTTTGATCATATCACTCCTCTGCTTACAACCCTTCAGTGGTTCTCCACTATCCTTCTGATATAGGCAGTGCTCCCCTCGGCATGACACCTAGCTCCTGCCTACTTCTTCAGCTTTACCTTGTCCCTTGCAATCTATGACCCTGCCATGCTGATCAATTTCAGTTGTCTCCCAAGGGGATCATCTCTTTCTGTGTATCTTTCCTTCACCTTGATGATTTTTACTTAAATGTCCACTTTAGATACCATATCCTCTGAGAAGTCTTCCCTAATCATCCTGGTCTGGGTTGATTGCCCTTACTGGATGTGCTCAGGTTACCTGCACCTGAGCATCCATCAAATATACCTGGCT
The DNA here is from genome assembly GCF_019923935.1 of Bubalus bubalis. NCBI lineage: Eukaryota > Metazoa > Chordata > Mammalia > Artiodactyla > Bovidae > Bubalus > Bubalus bubalis. The sequence continues at coordinate 88,850,867 of NC_059181.1, forward strand.
CTTTCCTTCACTAGATTGTAAGCTCTTCAGTGGCAAGGACTATTTCTATCATGTTCGCTGTTCTATCTCCAGTGCCTAGCTAAGAGCCTGGCACATAGTATCTTTTGAATTAATGAATAGGTGGATGGTGTATTTGTCTCTGCTAGTTCTGTTTGCCCTCTTAATCTTCTTTGTTACTACCTGCCCCAAGAGCTGTGACCCATTTAGATGACAGGATTTTGAAAGAATTGGGTTCCTCCTTCCTGTTTCAACTTTAGGTCTAATCTGTCAGTCTCTAGTAGAAACTTCCATTAAGCCCTTCCATTATACACTGAACCAACTGGAAGTTGTATAGATCAAGAGCCTGGCAAAGAGACAATGATGGGTGCCTTTGGGAGCCCTAGCCCTCATAAAGGCAAAGATGGAGTGGCTTCCAGTAGCATGGGAAACGGCCATCCCAGTTGAGTTCCCTTACAAAGTGACCCTCGGCTGCTCTCATCCTGGACACTAGACTAGTATTGGGGGTGAGATTGCTGTTGCTTTCAAAAGCCCCTGATCTGGCCCCACATTTTCCCTTGGGGCTCCCATGAAATCTAATGTTGCACAAACTCAAGAGTGAGCAGAAGCTCTCTGACTTAGTCCCTTGCTCTGTGGGGCTGGCCAATGAAACTTTTTAGTTTAGGGTCTATGCCTGCGTACTTTGCCATTGGCCAATGAGGACAAGAAAAGGTCATCAACATAGAGAACAGACTTATGGTTGCCAAAAGGGAGGTGGTGGGGTAGGGAAGGACTGGGAGTTTGGGATTAGTGGATACAAACGGGTATATATAGCATGGATAAACAACAAGATCCTACTGTATAGCACAGGGAACCATATTTAGTATCCTGTGATAAACCATAATGGAAAAGAATATAAAAAAGAATGTCTATATATGTATAACCTAGTCACTTTGCTGTACAGCAGAGGTTGGCACAACATTGTAAATCAACTATACTTCAATCATATATATATATATAGAAAAGGTCATCAAAATCTGATGAGAAGGTACCAAATACCACAACCCCCACCCCCAACCAAACAAAACCAAGCAATCCTCCAATAAAGTACATTCTTTCTATATGAGAAAACAGAATGATTCCTGGGAGCAGATGGATGGTGTTTGCTCACAGGAGGGGACTGGAGAAAGGAGTTCTCTCAGCAAGAATAAGGCATAAACTGAAGCAACTCCCTGAGTTAGAGGAGAATCTCCTTATATGGCAGCGGCAATAAACTAGGGCAGGGTTCTTAGGTCTGAACTACTTTTCTTCCTCTGGTCTCATGCAAGGCCACTACCACAGCCCCATCTGGCCCTGTAGGCTTCACCTAAGCCCAGTCTGCCTCTCATAGCCTCTTCAATATCCTTGCCATTTAGAAAACACACTTACAGGCCTACCTCAGAGATGTTGTGGGTTTGATTCCAGATCACTACAATAAAGCAAATCGCACAAATCTTTTGGTTTCCCAGTGCATGTAAAAGTTACGTTTACAATACACTGTAGTCTAGTAAGTGTGCAATAGCATTATGTCTAAAAAGACTATATGTATACTTTAATTTAAAAATACTTTATTGCTAAAAAGATGCTAACCATCATTTAACAACTCAGGGTTGCCACAAACCTTCAATTTGTGGGGGAAAAAAAGCAGATCTGCAAAGCACAATAAAATGAAGTGCCATAAAATGAGATATGCTTGTATAGGAAATTATCTCTGACAATTTTCCCTGTGACATGATCCTAATCTCAGCTTTGTCACTATCTGTCCCTAGAGGAACTTAGGATCATCTCAAAGGTTTCCTGGTGATTCAAAAATAATTGAGAGCACTACCAGCTGCTTTAGGCCTAGGTCCACTACCCAGTCCTTTTCACCTAGACTCCTAATAATTATAACAATAGCTAACACTTATTGAGTGATTATTATGTGCCAAACACCATTCTCTCTGTTAATACATTATCGTATATATTTCTTGCAATAACCCTATGGAAGAGGTAATATTCCCACGTTACAGGTGAGGAGACTGAGAAGGAATTTACCTGAGATCACCATTAGCAAATGATGAGGCTGGGACTTCAATAAAAATCTACCTGTCTAAAAAAAAAAAACAAAACTACCTGTCTCTAATCTCCTATTCTTAACAACTATTGCCCCACCACCCCAGTATATAGGAAATTTGTAAATTCAGTCTGAGTGTCCAGATCACCCCCTGTTTAAGTCCCCAGTAAAAGTCTTCTTAGGAATAAACACTGGGAGATATGAGATCACAGGGCCTGGTTTCCAACAAAACAGAGCAAGAGGAAATATATTCACTATAAGAGCCATAAAAACTGTGTTGTTTCGCTTTCCATTATTTCTCCATGGCATAGTACAGTGCCTGGTACACAGTATGTGCTCAATAAATATTTACTGAATGAATGAATTAGCTTGCTCCCTGATCATCTCAGAGCCTTGCTGACTTTAAGGACATTGAGGTGATGACCTCTAAATTCTGTTTATGAAGACATTAGGCAGGGAAAACCTGGGTCCAGTCCCATCAGCACAAATCTCTCTGTGTAATCAAAATATCACCTGGCCCTAGAAAATCTGAGTCCACTGACTTTAATTGCTATTTGCTGCCTCAAAGTTTTCTCACCCCCAAAGAAGGGACATTGTCTCTAGAGCTCTTCATGATAGTATCTGATTTCTGACATAGTGAGAAACAGACATCAATTTAAAATCCTTGTATTTCTTTGATTGTTCCTTGTGAAGTATGACCTTGAGAAAGTCATTCTATCTCTCTGGGCTGTAATACCCTCATCTGTGCCACGAGGCAATGGGGCTTTCTACTTGCTGAGGGTCTTTTGATCTTGGACATGCTAGTATTTCCTGATGAAAGTCAAAGTCAGCACTGTCTACTCATTCCCTAGCCAGACAGCATCTGCAACCCCAGTCTTCACACTGTTTGCAATGGTATTAGCAGTGTGTTCCAGGGGAAGAGAATGCAGGACACTTGCTCTTGCTTGATGGCTCTTCTCTACTTTAAATCTGAGGAAAATAGTCAGTGGGAGGGAATGGGGGAATGAATGGGAAATGGGGAGCTCTGTGGCAAGCAAGGTCCCTGGCATGTCTCTTCACCTTAGGCAAAGAGGCCCGGGAGCCAGAGCTCTGAGTTGTCATGGTGAGCACAGTGGTGATGCCTAGGCCCACTCGGGCAGGGGCAGCATCCATGTTGATCCAGAAGGAGACCCAGGACAGGATGACGATGAGTAGGCTGGGGATATACATCTGAATCAGATAGTAGCCCATCTGTCGTTCCAGGTGAAACTTTACCTCGATGCAGGTGAATTTCCCTGCAAGGAAAGAGGTGAGGTGTCAGGCCGCAGGTTCCCAGCCAGCAGCTGAAACTGAGAGGCAGGAGTAGGGCAGCCCTATCTCTGTGGGCCAGCCTCTGGGCACCTAAGCTGGGTCAATAATTGAGCCTTTCAAAATGGTCCCAGGTCCCAGATGTATGTTTTGATGAAGCTCTCAGAGTAGCCAACAGGGACCTGACCTCTTCTTGCTCCAAGCACTTTAGTTGCCAGCAGAAGGCCTTCCCCATGACAGTACTGAAAGAGGATTAAGAGTGGGAGGACTCCAAAGCCAGGCTGTATGTGTTTGACTCCTGAAGCTTCTGCTCACTAACTGTGTGACCTCAGGTGAAACACCGAAGCTTTTAAAGTTTCAGTTTCCTTGTCTATAAACTAGAATAACAACAATATCCATTCCATCACTTGACAATTGTAGGAATTAAGTTAGATGATGCATTTGAGGTGTTGAACACGTAGGCAGCTGGTACTATTCTCATGATTAACAAAGCGATGAGCCTAGACTCCACTCCAATCTCAGCATCCTTGCTGGTGTGTCCTGGGACCCCTGAAGCTCTCCAGCAATGATTCACTGAGATAAACACTGCCTGTGTCTTAAGCAAGTAAGAAGAGCTGGATAGCAAGTATCTGGAAACAGTGTCCAACAGAGACCAGCTCTGGACGGTGGGCAGCGAGTTCCCAGACAGCACTGGGCAGCAGCGTTCTATTCCACCAACAAAAAGTGTGTTGGCCCCGGGCAATGTACCAATGCTCTCCTCCTCTGACAGTCACCTTCACTTTACCCTGCTTCCCACGCTCCAAGGCTAAGAAAACACTAGCTCAGAGCTTCCCCTGGCAGTAGATGCTTAGGATAACCAAGGCAAAAAGCAGAGGATACGTATGTTGTTCTTTTATTGTGGCCTGGTCTTGCTGTTAGCAGGCCTGATTCCTCAAGGTTAGTGATTTCATCAATGACTGACTAAGACTTTGTCATGCGTGTGATGCTGTGATCTCCCACTGAGTCCACCTCACTTCATCCCACCCCAGGCTTCTAGCCATGAAGTGTTTTTGATATCTGTATTTTCTTTCTTTTTTTTTTCTTTTTGATGATAGTGCTTTTGTTTTCCATGACAAAATGGAATATGACTTGTTTAGCATAGAAAAAATGTGAGAGGTAGAGAGGGAATAATAATATTCATAAACTGACATTTATCAAGCCCCTACTAAGTGCCCTGACTTTGTATAGTTTATCTCATTTAAACCCCATAGCAACTCTTTGGGGCAGGTAAAATTATTATTTCCCATTTTACAGGTAGGGAACGGAAGCTCCTTTGAGATTATGTTTCTTGAGGGTTCCCAACTAGTAAATAGTGTGGCCAGAATTCAAACTCAGCTCTATCTGATTCCAAAGTTCTTGCTCTTATCACACTGCTTTAGAAACACTTGGTGCTATTTTCTTACAGGATTTTTAAACAAATGCTTTTGGTTTGTTTCTTTCACCACAATAGAATCATTCTGTGTATACAACTTTGAATCTTAACCTTTTCCACTTGTATTTTCCAATGTTGATATAAGTGCCTTGAAAGCATCCTTTTAGACCTCTGGATAATATCCCAGCAAGCAGATGTGCTATGTAATTTATTTAACTTCTGCCCTATCGGTAGATATTAAGAGCAGTTCTGAGTTTTTGCCAGTATAAAGTGACCCAGGAGCCCTCTTGGGGTCTAAAGTCAATATGATTTTTTGGAATATTTCCTTAAAATAAATTCCAAGGAGTGGAATTCCTGGATCAACAGGTAGGGAAAAAATTTAGGTTCCAGACTAAAGTTTCTTAGTGTGCCCCCTGGACCACCTGCATCAGAATCTTCAGAATTCGTGTTCAAATGCAGATTTCTGGGCATCACTCCAAGCACATGTTATCAGAATCTCTGAGACGTAGAACCCAGGAATCAACATTTTAACAGGCTCCCCAGGGAAATATGATGCACGCCAAAATTTGAAAACCATAAGTCTATATACAAAGTGCCAGTTTTTTTTTCCTGAAAAAGTTTACACCAATTTCCACTCCCACCAGCATTTTCTAAGTTCAATGCCTCATTCCTCTCCCCAACTATCTGCACCCCTGCATACACAAACACATATTCATAGGCTTGCGCCCAAAGCATATCAGCACACCATTGGAGGGACCCAGGATCTCCCTTCTTCAGCTTGTGGCCCCTATCTCAGCGTCACAGCTCTTCACAACAGCCAAATGGTAGGTGGAAATGAGGAACCTACAGCGATTAGGGAAGCTGCAAAAGGAAGGTGCTCAAGCTGGAAAAGCAGCTGCTCTTCATTTCCTGACCCAGTTTTCACACCTGGGAAACCATGTCAGTTCATGAGACTTGGGGACTGGAGATACAGTGGCAGGGGGTGTGGACAGTAAGCCAGCTGGTGCCCTGAATTCTGTTCTCTCCTGGTTCAATGTAGTCATTGAATTCTCCCAGATGTAGAAATTCCTCACTTTCCACATGAAGTTGGCCTCAGAACAGGTGGAACACTCCTGCCACTCACTGACACAGGCCCATTTGTTCTGCAGCATGTGATAGGGACAAGAATATGGGCTTTGGTGGTGGAACATGGGCTTTGAATTTGAAATCAGTCATTTACTAACTGTGGGACTTGGATAACTGATTCAGTTTCTTAGAATCTCAGTTTTTTCTTTCTGAGAAATGGGGCTGATCACCGCTGCCATAATGAGATAAGACATATGAGAAACTTAGCACGCCATCGGGCACAGATTGGACCGTCAATAGAGGCCAGCTGCCTTGCTCCTTTCCCTCCCATTTGGAGGCCCTTTGTGCAGCCCACAGCCAGTAAGATCCTAGGTTTTTTTTACCTGTGTTGTAGTGCTTGGTACAATAGCCTAGATCCTTCTCATCCCGCAAGATAAACTGAGGCAGAGTCAACCCCTCGGCCACTTGGACAGCAGGAGCATCTTCCAGCCACTCAAACATGAGGTCATTCATGGTGTAGCCAACTGAAAGTGAAAGAGATGGCAGAGGGCTGCAGAGTGTGGGTGTTGGTTGGGGGTAGGGAGAGGATTAGAACTGGCAGGAAAGAACAGATGAGGACTAAGACCTGGGTTTTAGGAGTTTCATGCTCATCTGGGAAAGAAAAACCATTCTGAAGAGGGTACTTGATCAACTGCTTCATGTGCCCAGCCTAAGTGGGTAAATCAGGAAGATTTCAGATTCCTCTCCTACCTAGTTTTCAAGCATTAGAAAGTCCCAAAGATAAATTATTCTGACAGACCTAGAAAGCACATCAAGAGGCCTGGAAAGATGTCAAGGAACCCAGCTGGGAACCTCCTGCCCCATCTCAAACCCAGGGGAGTAAGCATGTGTACTGACCACATACCTTGAGCTGAGCCAGCCTTGGAGCTGGGGCTTCTGCCACCTCACTCCAGGGAGGAGAGAGCTATTTATACCCTGCCAGCCATGCATGGACCAATGTGCATACCACAGACTCCTAGCCAGGGCCCTGAACTGGGGCAAACTGAGAGCTAACATCAAAAGTGCCAAGTTGCTCACGGAGAGCTAGAATTTCGTGAAGGCTCTTGCCACATAGATGACTATATTCACATGTTGGGTAGAAATGGGAGCAGAAACACAAAGGCTCACAGATGTCCAGTGTAGGGCCTTAGCCCAGAGTAGCTTTGTGACTTTAGGCAAGTCACTTCCCCTTCTCTAAAATGTTCCACTTATATTTCAGAGGAGGTAATGAGGACTTGGACGTGAAGGTGGTTTATGAACTCTAAAAAGCAGACCACATAGGACATATTCTATCCATCACTATTATTATATGTTAGAAACAGACAGACAAGAATTTTCTGAGGATCAAAAATGCATAACTCCTGATCTCGCAGTCTCACTTGCCCAGGAGATGGCGAAGAAATGGACATGGGCGATGTCCAGTCTTGTCATCCTTTAGCTTCCCTGCACTTGGGACAGCCGCTGCAGGCTGTCACCCTATGCCCTTGGTAGCCCTTGGCTGACCTTGGTGCCCTGGGCACTGTCCTATGCCTAGAACTGTCCTCTCTCACTTCTCTACAAAAGTAATCTGTACACACTGCTATATGTAAAATAGATAAACAACAAGGGCCTACTGGATAGCCCAGGGAGATATATTCAGTATCTTTTTATAACCTATCATGGAAAAGAATCTGGAAAATAATACATATATAATGGAATTACTTTGCTGTACACCTGAAACTAACAAAACATTGTAAATCAACTATGTGCTGTGCTGTGCTTAGTTGCTCAGTTGTGTCCAACTCTCTGCAACCCCATGGACTGTAGCCCACCAGGCTCCTCTGTCCATTCTTCAGGCAAGTATACTGGAGTGGGTTGCCATGTCTTCCACCAGGGGATCTTCCCAACCCTCAGGTCAAACTCAGGTCTCCTGCATTGCAGGTGGATTCTTTATTGTCTGAGCCACCACGGAAGCCCAACAACACTGGAATCAGTAGCCTATCCCTTCTCCAGGGGATCTTCCCAACCCAGGAACTGAATTGGGGTCTCCTGCATTGCAGGCGGACTTTTTATGAGCTGAGCTAGCAGGGAAGTCCAAATCAACTATACTTCAATAAAAAAAAAAAGTTGCCTATGTTCACAAAGAATCAGGGTTCAAAGACTGCCCCATCCCTGACAACTCTAGATGTGTATAGGCATCTTGAATATGTTAACTCAAAGGAAGTAAAGGTAGAATTACTGCAGGCACTGTGAGAGGGAACGTATCTCTGGACACAGGAGGTACTCCTCAAATGGCATCCAGCCCAAGCACCCTGGTATATAAGGTTGGGACCTTCCCATCCCCCAGCCCTATAGGGCAGCCAGACCTGCAAATAGCCAGGGAATGGAAAAACACATTAGACTGGGTGTTCAGGAGCTCTGGCTTCTAGTCTTACCCGGGCCAAGATCTGACTGTGTATGTTTGGGGAAGTCCATCCCCACTCTGGGCTGCCCTTCTCCTGTCTGGAATATCACGGCATGGGGTTGACTAGTTGGTATCTCAGGCATCGCTCTGTGACTTTCTAGGGACACTTACAGCTCTCCAGCTGCATTGTGCAGGTCTGGATGTCCATGGGGAAGTTCTTGAGGTCCATCGGGCAGGACAAAATGAGAGTCAGCCTGGCAGGGACAGGAAGAAAGAAATCAGGCTGGCTGAGTGTGGCTCAGCACAGCACAGGGACCTTCCCCCCACCCCTCAGCCTCTGCCCCTTGCCCCGAGTTCTCCTGGCCATCTACCAGCTGCACCTGATGCTGTAGAGCACGTTTCCATTCTTGAAGATGCGCAGCAACTTGTTGTCTGTGGTCACCTCGTGGAAATTGGCCCCTTTCTCATTGGCAAAGAACAGGTCTGGCTTCCAGATTGAGTCCAGCATGGAGGGATCGAGGTCCAGCGAGTCATCAGGATATTCTCGGTAGGCCAGGCGTGGATCGTTCCACTGCTGTCGCAAGAAGACATTCACCCGGTAGTCCTGGGAGGGGACAAAGATGGGCCCATCAGAGGCAGTGTTTATTGCAGGGACTAGCAAGCTTACCACAGGAGGGCCATGAGGAGGAAAATGCTGGGAACACATCTCAGGGGAAGTGCACATTTTCCACTGGAGAAGGAGACAGGCTTGGGCTAATATGGCAAAGATGGGAAGGGAAAAGACATTTATTAAGCTCTTACTATGTGCCTGAGTCTTTGCTAAGCGCTTTCTTCATATGCATCATCTTATTTAAATCTCACCTCAACCCTGAGAGGAGAGTGCTGTTATGATTCCCATTTTACAGATGAGGAAACTGAGACAAAGAGAGGTTTAAGTAAATCTGCCTAAAGTCATACAACTATTATATGGTAGAGTCTGAGATTGAATGCAGGTTTTTCTGATTAAAAGCCTGTGCTAGTCTTCACGCTATCTTCCAAACTCGACCATCTGCTGCTTAGGCTAGTCTGCCTTTAGCCACAAAAACCCTGGGCTGGGGAAAGATAAACTCCTAGTGACCACCTTTGGACATCCCATGGCTTTAGCCATGACACTGAAACAGGGAGAGGATGGCAGAGGAAAGACTGGCTTGCTATCTGGTGGGCTTCTCCCATTCACACTAGAGAGGTAGTGGGGGGCATGGAGATGCTTTACCATGGTAGTCTCGGTGACGGAGCCAAAACTGTTGATGAAGATGTTGCAGGTCACATTCACAGGTGGGCCTAAGGGTAGCAAAGCACAGCCATATTGGTAGAGCATTCCAGGAATCTGGGAGAAGATTCCAAGACTGCCTCTCTGAACTGGAGGCCAGGGCACTGCTGGGAGAAGGCAGTGCCTGGCACACAGACCCAGGGTGATGGGGTGGGGATGCTCCTTCTGAGCTGTGAGTGCTAGACCTGTTCCCCAGCCTCCTGGCTCTAAGGTAGGCAATGGGGGTGGCTCAGTGTCCCCAAAGGGAGTGGGGAGGGGGAGGTTTTGTAGGATGAATACTTCTTACCTTTAAAATTAGGCCGAATCCTGGCATCATACCCAGATGTTCGCCCCATAAGCTTGTCCAGGAAATCAGAGGGGGACATGGGCTGGGACGCCTTGGTCCCAGGTTTGACTTCCTCTTTTGCCAAGGCCACTCTGGACAGGAGAGAGTTAATCACTGAGATCAGTTCTGTGTGCATGCGTGCTAAGTTGCTTCCATCATGTCCAGCTCTTTGTGACCGCACGGACTGTAGCCTGGGGCTTCCCCGGTGGCTCAGCGGTAAAAGAATTCACTTGCAATGCAGAAGATGTGGGTTTGATCCCTGGGTCAGGAAGATCCCCTGGAGGAGGGCAGGACAACCCACTCCAGTATTCTTGCCTGGAGAATCCCATGGACAGAGGAGCCTGGCAGACTACAGTCTGTGTGTGCTCAGTCATGTCCAACTCTTTGCAACCCCATGGACCATAGCCCACCAGTCTCCTCTGTCCATGGGATTCTCCAGGCAAGAATACTGGAGTGGGTTGTCCTGCCCTCCTCCAGGGGATCTTCCTGACCCCGGGATTGAACCCGAGTCTCTTATGTCTCCTGCATTGGCAGGCAGGTTATTTACCACCAGCACCACCTAAGAAGCTGGAGATCAGTTATATTCTACTTTATTACAGATCCTTCACTTCCCTGTTCCCACCCCACTTTGGCTGGTCTCCATATCAGTGAGGAGATTAGGAGATGGGTTTCTGCTTGTCCACTTGCAAATGAGAAGAACAGAAACAGCCATAAGCCAACACAGCAGCTCACTAGTCAGTCCTAGACAATTGCTTTCCCATATATTAGATCTTTTTGCTCTCACAGTGCTCATGTGATGGGGGCAAAAACTGTTATTTCCATTCTACAAGTGAGAAAACTCCTTCCAAAGAAGGAGTGATCTGTGGGACTGGAAATCAGTGCAGCCACTGTGAAAAACAGTATGGAGTTTCCTCAAAATATTAAAAGTAGAACTACCATATGATCCAGCAATTCTACCTCTGGGTATTTATCCCCAAGGAAACAAGATTACTATGTTAAAGAGATATTTGCACCTCTCCCATGTTCATAGCAGCATTCTTTGTAATAGCTAAGACATGGAAAGCACCCAAGTGTACATCAACAGATAAATGGATAAAGAAAATGTGATATATACATACATACACACAGTGGATGGAGAAGGCAATGGCACCCCACTCCAGTACTCTTGCCTGGAAAATCCCACGGATGGAGGAGCCTGGTAGGCTGCAGACCATGGGGTCGCGAAGAGTTGGACACGACTGAGCGACTTCACTTTCACTTTTCCCTTTCATGCATTGGAGAAGGAAATGGCAACCCACTCCAGTGTTCTTGCCTGGAGAATCCCAGGGATGGGGGAGCCTGGTGGGCCGCCATCTATGGGGGTCACACAGAGTCGGACACGACTAAAGTGACTTAGCAACAGCAGCACACACAATGGAATATTACTTAGTCATAAAAAAGAAGGAAAATTCTGCCATTTGCAGCAACATGGACAGACTTGGAAGGCATTATGCTAAGTCAAATAAGTCAAACGAAGACAAATGCTGTATGATCTCACATATAAACATGGAATTTAATACATAAATAATAGATAGATGGATGGATAGATAGATCAGTCAATCAACTAACCAAAAGAAGAATGACTTGCCCAAAGTCTCACAGCTGAGGCCTCATCCAGTGTTTTATTTCTGATGGTGTCTTTTTTTTAATATAAATTTATTTATTTTTATTGGAGGTTAATTACTTTACAGTATTGTATTGGTTTTTGCCATACATCAATATGAATCCGCCACGGGTATACATGTGTTCCCCATCCTGAACCCTCCTCCCACCTCCCTTCCCATATCATCCCTCTGGGTCATCCCATCTTTTGGACTCTGATGGTTTCTTGAACACACTCAAACATGAGTGACAGAATTAACGTAGCTGTGGCCACACTTTGTACATCTGGCCTAGCCAAGGATGGGAAGGGCTCAAGGGCAACTGACACCCCTAAGAGTTGGTTTCAGTTGTTTGGCCTTCATGCTGATCTCTCAAGGGCTAGGACCCAGCTTCTGGAGAGGGCAGTTTGGCTTCTGCTCCAGCAAGAAGCTACATTCTGAGCTGGACCTCAGTCCAGGCAGCTGCAGGCAGATGAACTTGCCTTCGCAATAATATAGGCAGAAAAAAGCAGGGCTCTAGGAGCAAGGGAAAGACTCCCAGTAAAGAAGCCATGCTGCAAAAGTCAACTCCCATCTTATCTCCCTAAGAGCTTCATTTCAAGGAAGGGGCCAGTGTGCTTTGGCCTAAACTAGAGGCCAGCCCTCTTTTCCCCCGACAGGTTTTCCTCTAAGGGGAGCAAAGTTTCTCCCATATGCCTGCTTGTCTGCTTACCAGCCAATAGCTAGACCAGGGACCAGGAGTTCAGCAAGGGCTTGAGGGCAAGGGTGGAACTGAAGCTAGACTCCTGGCTGGGCCCTGTGCCTCCTGCTCCATCCTGCTGTCATCCCTAGAGCCAGCTCCCCTGTGCTGGGAGGTGAGGTGACTGCTGTCCTGGGTCTGAGTCTCCTTTGAGCCAGTGGGCTCCTCTTTCCCAGTAAATCTATGCACCTGCCAGTGACTGATATAGTAATAAAAATAGCTGAGGCACCATGCTAAACGCTTTATCTAGTAGAGTTCTCACATGAGTCCTCTCAATAAGTACCATTATTATCCTCCTTTTATAGGTGAGGAGTGCAAGATGGAGCAATTTGTTCATGATCATACAGTTTCTAAATGGTAAAGCCAAGATTCCCACCCAGAGCTCTTGACTTCAAAACTAAGCCTATCCACAGAGGTAAAGAACAGACTTTTGGACTCAGTGGGAGAAGGAGAGAGTGGGATGATTTGAGGGAATAGTATTGAGACATATACATTACCATACGTAAAATAGATAACCAGTGGGAGTTTGATATATGACATGGAACCCAAAGCTGGTGTTCTGTGACAACCTGAAGGCGTGGGGTGGGGAGGGAGGTGAGAGGGTGTTTAGGAGGGAGGGGACACATGTATACCTATGGTTGATTCATGTTGATGTATGGCAAAATCTATCACAATATTGTAAAGTAATTATCCTCCAATTAAAATAAATTAATTAATTAAAAAAAAACTAAGTCTATCTACTGCAGTACTAAGATACGAGCAGCCCCAGGCAGGCTGCCAAGGAACCAGAGTTGGGGAAGGTCAGTGGCAGCCTCACTCTGACCCCTAGAGTCCTGCCTTCTCAAATCCCAAGAGCAAGAGGAAGCTCTTACCCTGGGAACAGAGGCCACCTTGGCCCTGAGCAGGGGTTGCCAGAGCAGGTGGCTTAAGCATGCTCTGAAAATCCAAGGAGGCGCTGGTGCAAGCAGAAGTCATCCGTGGCTTCACCATGGGATGTCCACACTGGCCAGGTGCTGCTGCTAGCCGTCTGCCATCTGCCCCCCGCCCCCAGGGAGGCCACATGGACCTGAGTGTGGAGCAGCCAGAGCCTTGCCACCGTCCTCAGCTCCACTCTCATGTCATCTCTCCCACTGGCCCCAGTCCCAGGACTGGCTGTGAACTCAGCTGTCTTGGGCCCCAACCCCCGTGGCAGCCCATCTTTTCCAGGGCTACCTCATTTGTGGACCTGAGAGCAGAGTCACGGTGTGTAGACTCTCCTTTCTCCCATTCATTCCTGGAAAGTTCCAAACACTGGCAGGACTCAGGAGGCTCCAGAGCTGGAAACCTTTCTCATGGAAGGCCCTGGGATGGGGCAGTGGGGAGAACTCCAATTCTGTTATTGGGTGCCCAAGTGACCTTGGCCAGGTCACCTGCCCTCTCTAGGCTTCAGTTTCCATAAGTTCAATGAAGGACTTGGGCTCAAGACTTTCTAAGGGCTAACCTTGCTCTAATCACCAAGAGGGCTTTGCTGCCACCAAAGCCTGGGCCTTAGTATAATTTCCCCTCCATCAGGGCCAGCAAATGCCAGCTGCGTGCCCCCTTCTGCCTGCATCCTCATATCAGCTCCAGCTGAGCTACCATTGCCATTCTACTTTGGGCTCCTTTTCACTCTGAAGAAGTTTATTCCCTCCCTGCCAATCCCACTGAATCCCTGCCTGCCCGCTCGTGTCTGCCAGCACATGAGAAAGAGGCTCCTCAGAGGCAAGCAGTCCTGGGGTGCTCCCTGAATGAAGAGGAGGATGATATTGTGGTGGCACTCACCCACCTCCACCTTGGGAGGCACTCTTCTGACCAGTTCAGCCCAGGTCACAGCCATCTTTCCTCCAGCATCCCCTGTCCACCTAGCTTCCCCTGTCCACCTAGACTGCCCCTGCCCCCTGCACCAGCTAATGAGAAAAGTGGGAATCGGTGGGGGGGCATTCATAGGGAGCCCAAAGCTTGTCTTGCCCCAAAGTCCAGGAAATGATGGCCACATAGTACCACTCCAGGGAGCAGCCAGGTGTTCCCTGGGCAGGGTAGGGAGAGTGCAGAGGGGCCAGGTTTGATCGGCCCGGCTTCATCCTAATGTGGTTTGGGGAAAATCCTGGCTCGTTGTAACCTTTTGGGTGAGCAGCTGGCAGAGGTTGGTGTCATTTGTAAGGATTTGAGGAGCGTGTGGTCAAGTTGGGAGGGAGATAGGGTTGGAGGGCAGGACAGATGGCTTCTGTTCAGGGGCTCACTCCCTAGCCCCTACCCTGACCCAGGAAGCTCTCACCCATGCAGAAGCCTCCCCATCACCTCTGGGGCTTTGACATCCTTCACAAAAGGCTCCTGGGATCTCAATGGAGGTGAGTGAGTCCGCCTCTGGAGCCATACTATCCATGGGCTTTTGGCAAACTTCAAGGAAACTCTGCCGGAGCCCCAGTTGCCCCCCTCCCCAGCCCGTGTTTGCATGCATCTCCTTCTCACCCCCACTCAGCTCACCTGAGGAGGACCTGCCCTGGCAGGGTCCAGAGGAGAAGGAAAGAGAGGGTTGCTGGAACAAGAGTTGTCATCCTGTGGGGACCCTGGAGTCCTTTTCTCAGCCTGGCTGCCAAGGTGAGAGGGGATACCCCGGGCAGGAACGCCGAAAGTACAGATCCTTCTTCCTGCTCAGGCCGCTCTCGCAGGGAACCTGAGGGGGGCCGGGCTAGGAGTGGCGTGCTCTCTCCCCACTTCTCTCTTCTTTGCCCCGTCCCTCTCTGTCAGGGGGCCAGAACTATTCCCCTGGAAGTGATCCTGACACAGATAACCCCACCGGCTCCTGCTCGAGCTCGCCTGGGGCTCCGGAGGGCCTCAGCCTGCCTGCCTGCCGGGGTGCTGAAGGAGATTCTTTTTGGGAAGCAATCACTCTCTAAACCCCGGAGAGTCTTGGAGGAGATGGGGGAGGGAGACTGTATGAAGATGTTTTCCTCCCTCCCACCTCCCCTTGAGATGCACCCTCTAGAAAGCAGCAATTTAAAGGCACAGTCGCCAGCAGCTGGAGTCGGGTTCAGAGCGAGTCCGTGTGTGTTGTGTGCCGGGGAGGAGCTTGGGCTGCCGCTGCAGCCTGGAGAGGGGCCGGAGGTGCTCTGTCCAGCTTCTAACTCTCTGGATGGAGGAGTGCCTGCAAGCTGCCTTGCTTCCCCCACCTCCCCAGCAGTTTCCCTTTTAGCCTGGAGCCAAGCGGGGGCCAAACTCTAGTCTTAATGATTTTTTGTAAGGGGGAGAAACCACCGGAGAGGGTTTAGGCAGAGCCACTGGGTATTCTCCAGGTGACAGTTTCAGGGCTGAGAGGAGGCAAGAAGGAGGAGGGGAAGGGCGGGGGCAGCTTTTCCTCAACTCTCTGGATGGAGACAGGGGGATGAATGATGCACAGGAACTTGGGAGTCTTCTTCCTATGTCTGCCTGCCTATCAGTCAGTCTGTCTCTCTGCCTACTTGCTCCATCTCCTTCATCCTTATAGTTGCACATCCTCTTTCCTGCCTACTTCCCTCCCTCAGGTCATCTCTGCTGAGCTTGTGGGCTCTCTGTAGCTCTCTGGAACCCCCTTTTCCCCAGACTGGCTAGGCTGTGAGGAGGAATAGGGCAGAAGCTGGGGCAGGGCAAGCCTGGCACACAGCAGGCTTTGTAAGCTTTGGAAGAGTCAAGGGGACCAAGAGCAATGACCTGGCAACCCCAAAGCTTAGGATGGAGGAGAGAGCTGGGGAGAGTGGACCACCCACCCCTCCTTGCTTCTCATTTGCTTACAGAGTACGGCTGCTTGAACAGTTCTTTTCCTGTCAACCCTTCCCCAAACTTGCTCAGCACCACCTGAACTGCTCTGGTCTAGGACTTCTCTGAGTGCCTCACCCACTATCGCTTCCTCTCTCGCTTTTCTCTTCTTTCTTCCTCCCTCTCTTTCTGAAGCTTTCCTTCATCCATACTCTCTGCATCTCCCTCCCTGTTTCTTTTCTGGTCTCACCTTCTAGGTCTGTTTCTCCCCTTCTTTCACCCTCACTTTCTCTCCATTCCCATTTGTTTTCTATCTCAACCTCCCATTTTCTCACTCTCTCCTTTTAAGCTGTGGCCATGAGAAGCCAAATGTTTTCATGTTTTCTTCAGTGGAAACTCTCATGACAGCTCTTCTGAGTTCTTGAGGGTGTGCTGGGCCGGGGGCGAGGTGGGTGCCACTTTCTTAGGGTCAATACCTGAGCCCCACCAGAGAGGGATGTGTGGAGACTGTGTGCTCTTCTAACAGGATCCATCAGCTACTTAGAGGGATTAAAGACAAGGCTACAATGAGTAGAACTTGTGCTGCATCTCCTTTGTGGCTGTGTTATTATTAAAGAAGAGGAATTTTTAAACGACCAATGAAAAGGAAAGAAGAGGATTTTAAAGATTACACACTGAAATGTTGATGGGGGAGCTGGGCTTTTAGAATTGGGACTGGAAACATTATAAGCCTCCAATCATGCCTATATGGCCAGTAAATACAAAATACAAAGTATTAATTTACCTAAAAACATTTTTAGTGGCTCTATCATCTGCTTACCCTCCTGCCTTGTTTTCTCTAAGCATCACAACCCCCAGTCCTTGGCCGGGAACCAAGCCTTACAGCACCTCTCAGGGCTGAGCTCCAGGCTAGGATGCTAAGGGGGAACGGGAAGCAGAGGCACTTGATTCTTTGTTTAATTCGCTCCCTCTGACAAGCCTGATCATGTCATTTCCCCTGCCTCAACTGTTCCCTATGGCTCTCAAGCTGAAGTTCAGGGAGTGGCATGACCTGGTCCCTCTGCTCCTCCACCAATGCTGCACCAAGAACCCCCTGTCTCTCCAGCATTCAGGTTGTTTCACAAATTGTTCATCTGCCAGAGCCCTCTTCTCTCCACTCTTATTCTTCTGGACTAAGTTTTGCTGTCACCCTCTCAAGGAAGACTTTGTGGACTGCTCCTGTCGCTCCCTGGGTCTGGGTTAGGAGACCCTCCAATGTGTTCCCACAGGACCCTCGCCTTCCCATTCACAGCATCCATCACACTTGGTTACAGCCACCCGCTTACTTGACTCTTTCCCCACTATACACCCCATGAGCTTCCTAAGGGCAGAGCCACGTGATCCACCCAGTCCCCAGGGCCGAGTCCAGAGCAAGGCACATCCCAGGCCACTAGAGAACCTTTGTGAAGAGGCATCCCAGGCACCCAGAGACATTTCCCCAAGCTGATGCCTCTATCTCTTTCTCTGTCAAATGAGAATGATAAGCCTGACACACAGAGAGAGGGCTGGCATGAGGTAATAGTAATAAAGGGAAATGAGAAAGCAATTTTCCTTCTCTTGCCCCTTAGTCCTGTGGCCTCACTCTCAGTCATCTGGGATTCTTGGCTAATGGAAGGCACAGGCCCCTGGGGACTGGTCCACTGGTCGATTGTCTTGGGTCTCGGCCCCTGTGTGTCCCGTGGGATCCCTGAGTGCTGAGAACACAGCGAGGTCAGCTTCTGGGGAGGAAAGACTTTCTCATGAGAGCTTACAGCCATGACCAAGGGTCTGGCTGGCATGTTGAAGGGATACAGCTTTCCAAGGGTGCTGAAAACTGACTCTTTGGGAGAAGAAGGGAGGCCAGGGAGGCAAAGAACTGGATAAGCTACTCCTAGGAGGTGATAAGAAGCAGGGGAGATGCCCATCCAAGAGTGTGTGTATGTGTGCTCAGTTGTGTCCGACTCTTTGCAACCTCATGGTCTATAGCCCACCAGGCTCCTCTGTCCATGGGAATCTCCAGGCAAGAATCTAGGGGATCTTCCCAACTTGGGGATCGAACCCACATCTCTTGTGTTTCTTGCATCGGCAGGTGGATTCTTTACCACTGTGCAACCTGGAAAGCCCACCCATCCAAGAGTTCCCTCTACTATAGGAAGCTACACTTTCTGAAGATGGCCTCAGCATTTTCTAATGTGGGAGGGGCACAAAGTTGTGTCCAGCCTTGCCCCCTAAACTTCGTCTCTTGTTATTATAGAACTATGGTGTACATGAATCTGCATGTTACAGAATGTATTGCTCTCTTTTCCTGTTTTGCAATTAGCAGCCCCATTGGCCATGAGAACTGGCTGGATTGCAGCCTGGAGATGGGGTAGAAGCTACAATAAACAAAATGTTTTTCAGAATGAAAGATACTTATTTCATCTTGGAAAACTACTGAGCTGCTAAAAATGAATTAAGCACATGCTTTTAATAAATGTTTCATCCTGGGAAAGAGTCTGTCATGTTTCAGCCTGATGCAAGGAAATTTACAATTGTGCCCTCTTGACAAGGAGGCTTCTGAAATCTCAGTCTGAGGAACTGCATGTCTGTGTGGGGATGGGTATCATTTGATGAATTCAGTGACTTCTAGGGCTTAATTTTGGGGGCAGAGTTGGAGAGTCATTTGGGATCCCTTCCTGGACCCAACTTGCCCATACCACCACCTATCCCACTTTCTGAAGTAGAAAGTGGCCTTTACTCAAAAGTGGGGGCTCAACTTTCGGTGCTGAGGGAGCGCTGCCAGCCGAGGCAGGAAACCTTCACACCCTTCAGACTCAGGAGATAGGCATAGTGTGTGCGAGTAATGGTGATGGGAGTTTCACAGGCCTCAATTCAGCTGGAGGAAGGAAGAAGAAAGAACAAAAGAACAGATGTATTAGACATGTTCAGTGCTCTTCTCCTAAGACTTTGGAGAGTGATCAGTTTAAGTCCAGTATTTACAAGATTAGCTTTCCTTCTTTTATATTTCTGGCACAGGCTTTGCAGAGAAAGCCTGGGGTATCTGAACTTGGGGGAACCTGTGGAGGGAATGACTGAGCTCCTCTCAGTCCTCAGAGACAAAAGGAATCAGCACCAGGATAGCATAGTGAACAATGTCCCTACCTCTGTCACTAGCTCTCTGTTCAGTGTCTAAGGAACAACAGAGAAATGGGGCTCCAGGCAGGGACAGTGTATTGACTAGCATCCTGATTGGCACCATTTTTCCCTGCTGGGCTCTCAGCATCATTACTCATCCCACTGGCCACTTGAGAACAATTCACTAGGCATGCAGGAGTATTGCATTAAGGTTTGCCCAGAGCTTGCATTGACTCTCCTTGTCTCTTGGCTTTTGAACGTTCTTTTTCAAGGATAATAGGACCATGTCACACCTCTTTTCAAAAGTAAGTTGGTTATTTGCTGGTGATTGTGTTCATGAAAATCTTATTTCACTCATTTGGGGATTGTGATCATCTATGATGTGTAAAGGGTGAAGTCCTTATATGACATAAAAGCCACAGAACTTGAAAGATGAATAAACATTTACTTCATGGTATGGATTGTGTTTCCACAAATCATGCATGCACTTCAATGTTTATTGAGCGTGCATCAAACGCCAGATACTAGGTGCTATAGATACAACAGTGAACAAAGCCGACGAGGTCCATGCTCCTGTGTAGCTTATGTTCCAGTAGGGTAATGATGTAATTGCCTCCCGAAGAAGGTTCTGTGCATGGGTCATCAGCAGTGCCTTACCTAGGGCTTGAGAACCTCTTGAAGCATTTGAGCTGAGCATTTATTATATGACCTAGAAAAAAAGAAATGTCTATTTACTTATTTACAAAACAAAAACAGACATATAAAACAAATTTACGGTTACTACAAGGGAAATGGGGTAGAAGGAGGAGTAGATTAGGTAAATTAGGAGTTTGGGATTAACATATATACAATACTATGTATAAAATAGATAATCAAAGAAAATAGAAAACCAACAAGGACATACTGTATAGCATAAGAAACTATACCCAATATTTTGTAGTAATCTATAAGGGGAAAGAATCTAAGAAGGAATGTATCTATACATCTGCATATACACATGTGTGCATGCGTGCCAAGTCACTTCAGGTTGTGTCCGACTCTGTGTGATCCCATGGACTGTAGCCTGCCAGGCTTCTCTGTCCATGGAATTCTCCAGGTAAGAATACTGGAGTGGATTGCCATGCCCTCCTCCAGGGGATCTTCCTGACCCAGGGATCAAACCCGTGTCTCCTGTGGTTTCTGCATTGCAGGTGGATTCTTTTCTGCTGAGTCACCCGGGAAGCCTCCATATGTATATATACATATGAATCACTGTACTGTATACCTGAAGCTAACATGATATAAATCAACTATACTTCAATTTTACAAAGAAGAGAGACTGACTGACTCATGTTGATGTGTGGCAGAAACCAACACAATATTGTAAAACAATTATCCTTCAATTAAAAATAAATAAATTAAAATGAAAAAAAGAGAGATGACTTTTCAGCAGACAGGAATGAGTTTCATTTCCATGTATTCCAGAATCTGTCTGCTAGTCACATCACAACTGATCATCACCTGCTAGACACCCTCCCAAGAAGCTTTTCCTCCAATAATCCAACCCTAAACAGAATATACATGTCTGGGTCAATTTGAGTAACTCTGGTGGTACATACATATTTGTCTGTGACTGCTAATAAGCACCTTCCTCACTAGGATATTTAGGGGGATTAAGGGCACTCTTAGCACTGT
This sequence comes from Bubalus bubalis, assembly GCF_019923935.1. NCBI lineage: Eukaryota > Metazoa > Chordata > Mammalia > Artiodactyla > Bovidae > Bubalus > Bubalus bubalis. Next base: position 88,871,689 of record NC_059181.1, read on the forward strand.
TGCTGTTATGCTTCTCTAAGTTGTCTTCAATTACTCAGGCTTCATTCTCTGTCTCTCTCTCTCTCTGCTCTCTTTCTCTCTCTCCTCTGTCTTTGTTTTTTCTTTCTGTCTTTCTTTCAGTTTGTCTTTCTGTCTGTCCTCCAGTCTTTTTTGTTTTTTGATTTTCCCATGCCTAGATAGCATATTCAAAAGCAGAGACATTACTTTGCCAACAAAGGCCCATCTAGTCAAGGCTATGGTTTTTCCAGTGGTCATGTATGGATGTGAGAGTTGGACTGTGAAGAAAGCTTAGCGCTGAAGAATTGATACTTTTGAACTATGGTGTTGGAGAAGACTCTTGAGAGTGCCTTGGACTGCAAGGAGATCCAACCAGTCCATTCTAAAGGAGATCGGTCCTGGGTATTCTTTGGAAGGAATGATGCTCAAGCTGAAACTCCAATACTTTGGCCACCTCATGCGAAGAGTTGACTCATTGGAAAAGACTCTGATGCTGGGAGGGGTTGGGGGCAGGAGGAGAAGGGGACGACAGAGGATGAGATGGCTGGATGGCATCACTGACTTGATGGACGTGAGTCTGAGTGAACTCCGGGAGTTGGTGATGGACAGGGAGGCCTGACATGCTGCAATTCATGGGGTCGCAAAGAGTCAGACATGACTGAGAGACTGAACTGAAATGAACTGAACTGAACTGATGAATAAATTCAATGTCTGCTGCAATAGGATACTCGACACTGGAGTGAGGAAGAATTTAACTGCTGACTGTACATAGAAATATGCAGAATTTGCATTAATGAAACTAAGCACATAGTTATAGTTAGATTAGCCAATTTTATATGACAAAGACTAGAATTTTACATTAGAAAAGATACGCTAGTTTAATTGTACACTCTTGTAGTCTTCATCATCTGAATATACACACGTCTATGTATGCACACACAGCACTTCTTAATAGTCTGAAGATGATGCCTTGCTGCCAGCAATTATCATCCAAAAGTGTGACCGTGGAGTGTGATGAAGTTGGGGTGTGGTGAGTGGTCCTTTCCTTCCTGAGTGCAAGTGGATCTTGTTCTTTGATTTGTGACTGTGGTTTCTTCATATACTGCACTAACGAAGCCCTTTTCACCACAGTCACTTACACAGAAAAATTGGAATCCCTTGGTAAGGTGCTAAATTGAACCAATTCTCTGTTTACGGAGCGGGTTAATTCATTTTTGTGAAAGTTATGCAGCATATGGCCCAAAGCGACAGATCCTAATCAATGGCAGGCGCTTGCAGAGAGTCACCCGAGCTGCTAATCAGAGAACAAACCTCAGCAGGTCACACATACCAGCTTTTGCTGTCACCCTCTCCTGCACGGTCAGCAACATCATCTTCCAACCCCGAGAGAGCATGGCTTTGAGAACTCTGACTTCTTTTTCCTGCCCATTGTCAGTTTCTTTCTGTAACCTTCACATTGCCTTTCTACCATCCCACGTGTTCTATAATCCCCTCACTTTCCACAGTGGTGTGCCCACTGCTGAGTCAAAGGCAGGTGCTGTTTCACAACTGCAAACCCAGTACAACCATCCTCAATTATGATCTGGTGTCAGGAGAGACAAATAGGATGCTGAGGTCTTGACATTTTCAGGCAAGCAGTGGCACGGAGCCAGGGAAGTCTGCTCAGTTGCATTACCTTAAGCAAAAACATTTGGGAGACCAACTTATTTTCCATGTACAGAACCAGGCCTATGAAATGGTAGAATAGAGTACACGAGGACTGTTTAGAAGGCCCACTGAGTAGGAACAAATATTTTCACTCTTCAGAGAAGCATCTAGGAGGAAACTGGAAGCACAGGCAGGGGAGCTCAGCTCATTCTGAGTTACCAGAAGGAGAGAATTTGAAGTGGGTCTCTTTTGATGGCTTAGATTCCATCCAAGCTCAAGCAAGCAGTCAGAATATTACCAGATAAAGTGAAACTAACAAGATACTCCTCACATCATAGAACAAATCCTGGAGAAGCTGTTAATCAGTGCTAAGAAGGCCAGTGCCTGTGGTGAAACTGAGTGCACCATAGACTCTAATGATGCCAAAGTGCCCTCCTCATCCCCTTACTCTGAGAGGATTCTCTGATCTCCATGGAGACTTTAAAGGGATTCTAGTTACTCTGTAGAGAAATTTCTGGCATTCAAAGTGCTTCCAACTTGTCAGAGGCAGAGAAGATTTTTTTTACAAGTTGGTGAGATTCATAACTATTATTAGAGACATTTCACTGTCTTTAACTCTTTGTTTCAATTTGATATGCTATGATTGCTTTTTCCTAGATCCATGCTACAGATGGAAAAATAAAGGCCCACAACACTTCATGTCTTCACTGTACCTCTACTCTCATCCCACTTCCAGTTTTTAAACATAAAGATATTAGGTTTACAAGTTGGTGAAACTCAAGCCAACCAATAAGATAGACTAAAGCAGAGATGAAACTAGGCTTCTTTTTGTAGTTAGCATCCAGGAAATGTTTAGATGTCTCTCTCATATCCAATTCTATATTCAGACTCTGGCCTATCTACTGCTCTGTACTTACTCAGATCTCCACTTAGCTTCGAGTTCAGAGTGTCTTGCAGAGATCAACTGAAGTCCACTGATCCCAAGTGAGGGTTAGGGTAGGCCTCTTCATTTTAAGAAAGGGGGAATAGGAAGTAAAGAATCATTGATTCATCATGGTTCTTGGTTCTGCCATGCAGATCCCCCTGTTTCCAGGGGTTGAGTGCAGAGTGGAGAAAGGACAGCATCCTGTCTTCCTATGAATCAAAGGCCACTCTGGAGGCTTTTGAAGGAAGAAATTGCACTTTCCCCAGCCTAAATACTGGTGAGCTTGGCTGTGGAATAGGCCTTTTTTTCCCCCAAAGGTCAAACAAGAGTCAAAGTCAGGCATGCTTTCCCCCCCGACTGACTGCTCTAGTCAAGTGAGAGCAAACTAGATCCTTAGAACATTAAGGTACAGTCCATAATCAATACTTTTGTCTAAATCAAACTTTGCTGTGGTTAATGGTGAAGTTGCCTCCACCCTAGTAAGGGGAAATTTTTATCCACCAGATGAATCATGGCTGCAATTAATGTGTGTGTGTGTGTGTGTGTGTGTGTGTGTGTGTGTATTCAGTTGCTCAGTCATGTCAGACTCTTTGTGACCCCATGGACTGTAGCCCACCAGGCTCCTTTGTCCTTGGCATTCTCCAGGCAAGAATACTGGAATGGGTTGCCATGCCCTCCTCCAGGGGATCTTACTGACCTGGGGATTACATTCATGCCTCTTTTGTCTCCTGCATTGGCAGGCAGGTTCTTTACCACTAGCGCCACCTGGGAATCCCCTGTTGCTGCTGCTGCTGCTAAGTCGCTTCAGTCGTGTCCGACTCTGTGTGACCCCATAGACGGCAGCCCACCAGGCTCCGCCGTCCCTGGGATTCTCCAGGCAAGAACACTGGAGTGGGTTGCCATTTCCTTCTTCAATGCATGAAAGTGAAAAGTGCAAGTGAAGTCGCTCAGTCAGGTCCGACTCTTAGCGACCCCATGGACTGCAGCTTACCAGGCTCCTCCATCCATGGGATTTTCCAGGCAAGAGTACTCCCTAGTTGACTCTAAAGTTGCCTCTATCATCTTTGTGCAGAAGCTTGGCACAGCTAGCTATTTGGTTTAGAGCTTGGAGTCGATCTCAGAAACTCTGGCTCCCAAGAGTTGCTCCCCATCACATTCTTGCCTTCTACTAGAAGCCCAGACCATTTCTCTGTTTTGTGCTCTGTGCTTTCTGATGTTTTCTCCTGGCCCTCTCCACAAGGTCCACGTGTGTACACCTACCCTCTTCCCTGTACCTCACAGCCACGAGTCATCCTGACCAAGCACAGGCCAAGGCAAGATGTCTTCCTGAGTTGCTACTCTGCTGTAAAGGCTCAGCAGCAGGGCCAAGGGAGTCCCTTTAATTAAGCCACAAGTCAGCTAAATTATGCACACCCGAGCTTCTTTTTCCACTGTTTACTCAGTAACTTATTGTCTTCCAAAAAAACAAAACCAAAAAAAAAAAATACAGAAATGAGGTAAGAAATGAGAGATGAAAAGAGGAGAGAGAAAAAGAGTGAAACAAATGATTGAATTTCCTTAGAATTTCTTGGCAACCTGCTCCCCCCTTACCCAAAGCATTTCTTTAATCCCTGTTCTATAGGGTCAGCTTCCCTTGCAAGCCTGGGCACACAAACTCCCACTCTAATAATGATAATGATAAAAATAATGTTGCCTCCGCAGCATCTTTATACAGAGACCTTATCACTGTAGAAGATTGGTGTCAGATCGAAACACTGTGTACTACAAAGGCTTGGGTCTCTTCTTTGGCCACAGGATCTGGAAATGGGAAGCTGTGCACTCCAAGATGCAAATAGGTGATACCATGGGCAGCCTTGGGGATCCTTGCTTTGAGAGTGCCCACTCCTAAGAGAGTTGGTAGGGGTCCCAGAATCTTCTTTTGGGCTTCACAGGTGGTGCTGGTGGTAAAGAACCCATCTGCCAATGCAGGAGACATAAGAGATGTGGGTTCGATCCCTGGGCTGGAAGACCCCCTGGATGAGGGCATGGCAACCCACTCCAGTATTCTTGCCTGGAGGACCCCATGGACAGAGGAGCCTTGAGGGTTAGAGTCCATGGGGTCACACAGAGTTGAACACTACTGAAGTGACTTAGCACATATCCAGCATCCCTGGACCCATCCCGTCTGTGGTAGAGTTCAGTACCACATCCCTTTGTTTCAGTGGAACTTTCCCATGTAGAAGTGATTTTGCCTCTACAAGGTTGACTGCTCTTGTGTCAGACACTTCCAGAGCCATAATTTTTGTTAACTCACAAGTATTATTATTTCCAGAAACAGGCTCAGAGATGACAAGTGGAGAGCCAGGCCTCATCCACAGAGCTCCTAGCACCAGAAAGTCTTTCCACAACAATACAGAGGCCTATGGATAGGCTGAGTAGAGCCTGGTTCATGGGAAATATTAGCTAAATATGTTGGATGAATGAAAAAAGTGTTACTCAACTCCCTTGTTGTCCTTTTGTTACCAAAAGAGTGTGGGGGATCTGGCTGCTTGTCGCTCAAAGGCCAATAAACAGGACAGGCTGGTGGAAAGGAAAGTTTGCTTTATTTCAGATGCTGGCAACTCCACAACTGGGTGGGGGGAGGGTGGCGGACATTTGTCCAAAGGCCGCCCCCCGCCCCGCAGGGTGCTGCACGCAGACACAGCACAGCTCTGACAGTCATCTTCAAATTGGTCATCAGTAGTCTGACCAGCATCATCTTGACTGTCTTAGGTACAGTTCATTTTCAGTTCCAGGGTCCATTTGTTCCCATTTCTTTGAGACCTGTTCTCAGAATTGTGGCAGCTCATGTCCTGGGTACAGTCTGGTCATCATGTATTTAACTTCTCTACCTGGGGTTTCAGTATCTGTAAGACAACTCACAGGATGTGGCTCAGAATATTATCTATAGCCCTTGAGAAAGAACTATATCCTTGACTATGCTTAATGACTACATAACTATTATTTAGTCTCCTTTGACTGTTTTCCTTTGTTTCCACACTTCTCACCTCTGTGATTAAACTTATTCTTTGACGGAAGTTTTCCACAGACAAAAGGCAGGCAGAGGTCATGGTAGGGGTATGGGTGTCAAGGACCATAGGGTCCTGCTCCATTTCACTTTCTGCCACACTGCTCCCTTGGATCTAAGCAGATTCAAGGGAGCAGGTACTGTTACCCAGGACCTTTTTATTGACCACTCCCTCCAAATAATGCTGATTAGAGGGTATACCTGGATTCCCATTCCCATTCAGTGAATCAGGACAGAATCTTCTTCCCCAAACAGTTTCTGAAAGTCATTGTGAAAAGAGCAGCTTTTTGGCATTAGACTGAGTGCATGCTAAGCCTCTTCAGTTGTGTCCAACTCTGTGCGACTCTATGGACTGTAGCCCGCCAGGCTCCTCTGTCCATGGGGATTCTCCAGGTAAGAATACTTGGAGTGGGTTGCCATGCCCTCCTCTAGGGATCTTCCTGACCCAGGGATTGAACCCGTGTCTCTTATGTCTCCTGCATTGGCAGTCGGGTTCTTTACCAGTAGCACCACCTGACTGCTGCTGCTGCTGCTAAGTCGCTTCAGTCGTATCTGACTCTGTGCGACCCCATAGACGGCAGCCCACCAGGCTCCCCCATCCCTGGGATTCTCCAGGCAAGAACACTGGAGTGGGTTGCCATTTCCTTCTCCAATGCATGAAAGTGAAAAGTCAAAATGAAGTTGCTCAGTCGTGTCTGACTCTTCGCGACCCCATGGACTGCAGCCTACCAGGCTCCTCTGCCCATGGGATTTTCCAGGCAAGAGTACTGGAGTGGGTTGCCATTGCCTTCTCCGACCACCTGACTAGGTTTAAATCCTAGCTCTATCACTTACTAGCTGTGTGACCCTCTACAAGTGACTTAACCAGTCTAAGCCCCTGTTTCCTTATCTGCTAAGTGAGATAATAAACAAAACCTGTGCCATCAGGGTTGTCATGAAGATTAAATGTGATAATAGATTCTAGCCAAGAGCCAGACACATAGGCAGCACTAGGTAAGCTATTATTAGTCTTGGCCCTGGAGCCCTTTTGTTCCTTCATTTGTTCTGTGGGCTGAAGTGGTTTTGCTGCACTGTGCCCCTTCAGCTGGGGGCACCAGAACAGAGTAGGTGGGCTTTGGAGGGAGCACCAACTAGCCCTCACCCAGAGCAAAGACTAGTGCTTGCTAGGGAGTTAGAACTGCAGCTGATAAAATATTCTGGATGAGGGCTTAGGTTAGAAATATTCCTTGGAGGTGGGGGGACAGGAAGTTGTGAGGACAGACAGAATAAATCAGAGAAGATAGACAGGAGGGGAGGGGAAGCTGGTGAGAGAGGAGAAAAAAAGGTTTGGGAGAGACAGGGAGGGGCTGGAGAGCCAGGGAAAAGCTAACTTGCTACTGGAACATTAAGCACAAATGAGGGGAAATAAAATTAACATCTTTATTGAAAAGAAAAACAAGGAAGTAAGAAATATTCCTGTTTGGGGAAATCTTGTATAGAAAGGAGCAGGTGCTGGGGGCTTTTGGAGGCTAGTTGCCATGGTGATGCTATATGTCTTCTTTTCAATTACTCTGTGAATCTGGCAGCTGATAGCTTCTTTCTGCTCTAGATTCTAAGTCCAGGGCTTAGCCTTCGGTGCAACTTTGGTGTTTCCATCTCCAAATTTTGGATATGCTGTGGGACCTGCTGGCTTGTCATTCCTTCTTTTGGAAATGATACTTGTCCAGAAGAAAAAAGGAGCGAGAGTGTACACTGGGGAATGGAGGGAGAAGTATGCCGTGCGGCTCTTTGCAGAGAGATAAGAAGACAGGTTTAGCATGTTAGGGAGCATTTTGGCCAGATATGGGTGGGATCTCTTATTCTAGTGACTCCTTCTTTTCCAAGGTAAATCTAGGAGTGCTTTTCTCTAAGAAAATAAGGTGATCAACCACCCTGGTTTGCTGACACTGAGGGGTTTCCTGGTACATGGAACTTTCAATTATATAACAAGGAGAGTCCCAGTAAACTGGAACATGTGGGAGCCCTAAGAAAAAGCCCATTCAGAAAGCCCAAGATATCTTTAGAGCCTGTCAGGGACTGTAGAATGCTCTTGAGAGAGTCACTTTTAACCCAGGCTCATACATATAAACAATAATTCAATAATTTTGTTTTTGCCACCAAACCATCTCCCCCATGCTCTAGAATGTAAAGAGATTCTCCAAGTCCAATATACTTAGAACCACCTGGAGACCTTATTAAAAATGCAAATACTTGAGTCCACCATGACCTGCTAAATTCAGGTCTCTGTGGGCTGTGCAGCTCAGGCACGTACCTATATCAAGTTTTCTCTTGGACTCTGAGGCCCATGGTCTGAGGGCTCGGTATTGAAAAGCCTTGGTGGTAGCAGTCAGAGAGTTTGTTTGTCAAGTGAAACTCAATGGGCATCCAGAACCCAGAGCCTGACCCACCAAGGCAAAGGACTTGGAAACACCCTGGCCCAGGGCAGGGACACAACTCGGCTCTCCTTCATCCTCTCCCCTCAATCATTGCCTGCCTGGTGCCTTCTCTTCCTTGGGGTCAGGCCTAAGCATCACCTCTTTGGGCTTTATCCCTGGCTTCCTACTCTTACAGGCATTCAGAACACCTCTCTATTTCTTTCTGTTTCTCACAATCTGTAATCTCACATCCATGTGTGAGGCTCCTCATAAAGCCCCTCCCCTCCCCTGAATAGACTGTAAGCTCCCTTAGGTCCAGGCCTGTGTTGTTCTCATTGCTGAGTTCCCACAGAACCTGATACAGGGCCAGGCACAGGATAGATCAGATCAGATTAGATCAGTCGCTCAGTCATGTTCGACTCTTTGTGACCCCATGAATCGCAGCACGCCAGGCCTCCCTGTCCATCACCAACTCCTGGAGTTCACTCAGACTCACGTCCATCGAGTTAGTGATGCCATCCAGCCATCTCATCCTCTGTCATCCCCTTCTCCTCCTGCCCCCAATCCCTGCCAGCATCAGTCTTTTCCAATGAGTCAACTCTTCGCATCAGGTGGCCAAAGTACTGGAGTTTCAGCTTCAGCATCATTCCTTCCAAAGAAATCCCAGGGCTGATCTCCTTCAGAATGGACTGGTTGGATCTCCTTGCAGTCCATGGGACTCTCAAGAGTCTTCTCCAACACCACAGTTCAAAAGCATTAATTCTTCGCGCTCAGCCTTCTTCACAGTCCAACTCTCACATCCATACATGACCACTGGAAAAACCATAGCCTTGACTAGACGGACCTTTGTTGGCAAAGTAATGTCTCTGCTTTTGAATATGCTATCTAGGTTGGTCATAACTTTCCTTCCGAGGAGTAAGCGCCTTTTAATTTCATGGCTGCAGTCACCATCTGTAGTGATTTTGGAGCCCAGAAAAATAAAGTCTGACACTGTTTCCACTGTTTCCCCATCTATTTCCCATGAAGTGATGGGACCGGATGCCATGATCTTCGTTTTCTGAATGTTGAGCTTTAAGCCAACTTTTTCACTCTCCTCTTTCACTTTCATCAAGAGGCTTTTTAGTTTCTCTTCACTTTATGCCATAAGGGCGGTGTCATTTGCATATCTGAGGTTATTGATATTTTTCCCGTCAATCTTGATTCCAGTTTGTGTTTCTTCCAGTCCAGCATTTCTCATGATGTACCCTGCATATAAGTTAAATAAACAGGGTGACAATATACAGCCTTGACGAACTCCTTTTCCTATTTGGAACCAGTCCGTTGTTCCATGTCCAGTTCTAACTGTTGCTTCCTGACCTGCATACAAATTTCTCAAGAGGCAGATCAGGTGGTCTGGTATTCCCATCTCTTTCAGAATTTTCCACAGTTGATTGTGATCCACACAGTCAAAGGCTTTGGCATAGTCAATAAAGCAGAAATAGATGCTTTTCTGGAACTCTCTTGCTTTTTCCATGATCCAGTGGATGTTGGCAATTTGATCTCTGGTTCCTCTGCCTTTTCTAAAACCAGCTTGAACATCAGGAGGTTCATGGTTCACATATTGCTAAAGCCTGGCTTGCAGAATTTTTAGCATTATTTTACTAGTGTGTGAGATGAGTGCCATTGTGTGGTAGTTTGAGCATTCTTTGGCATTGCCTTTCTTTGGGATTGGAATGAAAACGGATCTTTTCCAGTCCTGTGGCCACTGCCGAGTTTTCCAAATTTGCTGGCATATTGAGTGCAGCACTTTCACAGCATCATCTTTCAGGATTTGAAATAGCTTAACTGGAATTCCATCACCTCCACTAGCTTTGTTCGTAGTGATGCTTCCTAAGGCCCACTTGACTTCACATTCCAGGATGTCTGGCTCTAGGTCAGTGATCACACCATCGTGATTATCTTGGTCGTGAAGATCTTTTTTGTACAGTTCTTCTGTGTATTCTTGCCATCTCTTCTTAATATCTTCTGCTTCTGTTAGGTCCATACCATTTCTGTCCTTTATCGAGCCCATCTTTGCATGAAATATTCCTTTGGTATCTCTGATTTTCTTGAAGAGATCCCTAGTCTTTCCCATTCTGTTGTTTTCCTCTATTTCTTTGCATTGATCGCTGAAGAAGGCTTTCTTATCTCTTCTTGCTATTCTTTGGAACTCTGCATTCAAATGTTTATATCTTTCCTTTTCTCCTTTGCTTTTTGCTTCTCTTCTTTTCACAGCTATTTGTAAGGCCTCCCCAGACAGCCATTTTGCTTTTTTGTATTTCTTTTCCATGGGGATGGTCTTGATCCCTGTCTTCTGTACAATTTCATGAACCTCATTCCATAGTTCGTCAGGCACTCTATCTATCAGATCTAGGCCCTTAAATCTATTTCTCACTTCCACTATATAATCATAAGGGAGTTGATTTAGGTCATACCTGAATGTTCTAGTGGTTTTCCTTCCTTTCTTCAATTTAAGTCTCAATTTGGCAATAAGGAGTTCATGGTCTGAGCCACAGTCAGCTCCTGGTCTTGTTTTTGCTGACTGCATAGAGCTTCTCCATCTTTGGCTGCAAAGAATATAATCAATCTGATTTTGGTGTTGACCATCTGGTGATAAGTGGCAGCTAAATATTTGGAGATGAATGCATGGATGGATGGATACATGGATAGATGGGTTAATGGGTGTGTGGATGGATAGATAAGTGGATGGGTAGATAGATGGGTGGATGGTTGAGTGGTAAATTGAAGGATGGATGGGTACATGGATGGATAGGTGTATGTATGGATGAATAGATGGGTAAATGGATAGATGACTGGGTGGATGGGTAGATAGGTGAGTAGAGGGAAGGATGGATGGATGAATTGGTGGCTGGATGGAAGGATGGGTGGATGGATGGGTCGATGGATGGATGGATGGATGGGTGGGTGGATGGAAAGATGAATAGATGGATGGGTGGATGGATGGATAGATAGATGGGTAGATGGGTAGATGGATAGATGGGTGGGTGGGTGGGTAGATAGTTGGGTGGATGGAAGGATGGATGGATAGATGGATGGTTGGATGATGGGTGGTTGGATGGGAGGATGGGTGGATGGATGGGTGGATGGATGGATGGGTGGAGAGATGGAAGGATGAGCTGGTACATGGATGGATGGGTGGAGAGATGGAAGGAAGGGTGGATGGATAGGTGGATGAATGGGGAGGCACTGGTGGCAGCCCCAACTTGGACAACAGTGCTGAGTGGCAAACCTCTGTGGGGCCAGTCCTGGCTGCTCTATTGCCCAGGTTGCTCATGTCACCATTAATGGCTTGAAGCACAGGCCCTTTCTCTGTAGGTTCCCAAATCTTGGCAGAATCATAGGTGACTCCCCAAATGGAAAGCAAACCAAAGCCAAGGCAGCCTGGTCTGGGGTAAGAGGTCAAGGGAAGCTGCACATTTCTGGTTGGTTGTCTGAGTACCCAGAGGCCAGGGCAGGAGAGGCCTGGATTTGCTGACTTCTTGCCCTGGCCCTGGCCTCTCTGGCTGTGGCTCCCTGGCGGTGGGCACAGAGCAAGGGCAGAATTCACCACCTCAAAATATATCTCCTTGGCATAAGGATTATTTTAGGCTGGTTATTTTTAAGGAACAGCAGAGCTAGGAAAGCTCTGGAAACCTAGTAGAAGTTACTATATTGTAAGAAACATTTACATTTATAAGGGAAATCTCCATTTGTAATACATTTATAAGGGAGATCTCCATTTGTAAGGGAATCTCCCTTCCTGGACCAGGAAGAGAAGGATGGCTTAATCTCAAGAAACTTTTATCAGTGGAGAAGACAGCAATTGTTAAATACTCATGATAATCTTACCCTTGTTCCCTGAGCTTTTCCTGAAAACCTCCCATCACTGGCTCTCCCCCACTCCCTTATCATCTTCTTTTGTTTTTAGTTGGCGATGGTATATAAGTTGGAGGCTTAGACCATTTTGGGGAGTCACTCAATTTTCCTGGGTCTCTCCCATGAATGCAGGAGGTACATAGGTTCCAAAGAGTCTGTATGTTTTTCTCCTGTTAATCTGTCTTTTATTACAGGGCCAGAGGCCTCAGGGAACCTGATGTGAAGAACTGACTCATTGGAAAACACCCTGATGCTGGGGAAGATTGAAGGCAGGAGGAGAAGGGGGTGACAGAGGATGAGATGGTTGGATGGCATCACTGACTCAATGGACATGAGTTTGAGCAAGCTCCGGGAGATGGTGATGGACAGGGAAGCCTAGCATGCTGCAGCCCATGGGATCACAAAGAGTCGGACACGACTGAGTGACTGAACTGAAGTGAACTGAGGGGCCTCAGTCAAGAACCTAGAAGGATAGAGAGGAAATTATTTTTCCTCCTTCACAGCCTTTACTCTATGTTATTCAGAGTCATGGGCAAATGTCCTGGAAGCCTGGGAGCGCTGGTCTCCACCGCAGGGTTCCCCAGGATTCCTCAAAATGAAGAGGGCCACACGAAGGTTTGCAGAACATCACACGTGATGTGCCTCCATCTTTCTCTGAAGGGCTGGCCCAGGCCACCTGCAAACCATGTCTCCTCACCACCAGAATGGCATGTTTTCTCTGGAACAAAGAGCCAGGCCCCAGTGACTTGAACAGATCAGACTCTGGAGAACGAGGATCTCTGATGAGATGCACGTAGCAACCATCTCTGGGTGTCTCTCAAGGCTGTGTGCTGGCTGCTGTACAGTTTGCAGCAATCTTTTGAGGCGGGCACTATTTGTTGTCCCCATTTTACAAGCAAGAGGACTGAGGCTTTGTCAGGCTAAATGGGTTTGTCACTGTCACGTACAGAGCTGAGATGTGAACCCGGGCAGCCTGGCTCCAGAGCCCACGCCCTGAATCACCACACCGTGTGTGCTGCCTCCCTTGTACAAGTGAAAACTCAGACACAGAAAAGCCAAGTGGTGTGCCCAGGGTCACACAGCTGGCTAATGGCAGAGCTGGAACCAGAAATTAGGTCTCCAGTCCCCACTCCACTCTCTTCCCTGCATGGCACTGTCCCTCTAGGTACAATCGGGATGGATAACTTGTCCTACTTTACTGAGTCCTGATGGCAGAGACAGGGGTGAGTTCTCCTCAGTGTCATGACTATTGTTTTGAATGCTCAGCACTTGGACAGTCTTAGGCTGAGAGGCATGGTGGGCTCAGGCCTTCTGTGTTTGTCCAAAGCTTTCAAGAAGGATGATGGCCCAGACTAGCATGCTGGTCACCCTGGAGTCAGGAGCCTGCCTGCGTCCATCACCCTCCTGAGTCCCCGGGTCTCATGGACTCTGTCTACAGGCCCTTTGGGGGGGAACTCCCACCCCAGCCACCATGTCTCTTTCTCCTCTTGGCTCTTTCTCCTGGTAGCTGTGCGGGCTGAGACAGGGAGAGGGGTCACCCCCACCCAGGGCTTTTAATGAGAAGTTTGTCATGCCCAGGCAGCAAAGATGAATAATTCAGTGAAGGAAGCTCAGGAAATGTTATTCTTTCAGTCACTTGACAGTGGGAGAGGCAGAGAAGGACAGCATCTTATGGGAGGGATGGGGGTGGGGTGATAGTCATACAGGAGAGGAGGAGGAGGAGGAGAAAGAATCCTGTATGGGAGTCACTAACAGAATTCGGATGGATCTTTGTTCAAGCCACTTTGCCACTTAGGAGTTAAGCCTACTTAGGCTGATGCAAATCCCCACTAATCTGTTGGCTTTTGCCCCATCCAGCAGTGTTCTCTTTATGACCAAGGCCTACTTTTAGAGAGCAGTGCTGTAATCTCTAAGGGGTGAGTGTGTGGCCTGTTTTCTTTATTCATTGGACTTTAAAAATGATTAAGAGTTCTCAGAGGGGAAAGAGGACAGATGGAGGGAAGAAGTGACATGCATTCCTGGTCCTCAATTAGGTGTCAGGGGAAAACAAACAAAAACCTCGCAGAAGCCCTTGCCAGCTTTCACTGCATCTGAGCACATATCCCTGACTTGTTTGGGGGATGGAGGGATGGGGGAAGGAGTCTAATTCTTAGACAGCACCTTTGAGGGCAAGATATCAAAAGATTTTCCTGCAGGGTAATGGGTTTCTACTTTTGACGGTGCATGAGAGATGCCAAGTTTCTCCCCAGTTGGCAATTTAGGATGCAGCACTGGCCCCCTAGACTGTCTTTGTCTTAATAGAAGGCAGCAGTCTTTTAGTGGGAATTGGCACATGCCACAGAGCAAGATTTCCAATGCTTTGCATATGAAGGGGACCCAGTGGCTTATGCTCCCGGATTTTTTTTAAATTTTTATCTTTTTTAAACTTTTAATTTTGTATTGGAGTATGGGCTTCCCTGATGCTCAGCAAATAAAGAATCCGCCTGCAGTGCAGGAAACTACAGGAGACGTGGGTTCCATCCCAGGGTCGGAAAGATCTCCTGGAGGAGAGCATGGCAACCCATTCCAGTATTCTTGCCTGGGAAATCCCATGGACAGAGGAGTCTGGCGGAATATAGTCCATGGGATTTCAGAGTCTGACATGACTGAGCGACTAAGCACATTAAGCATGTAGCCAATTAACAATGTTGTGATAGTCTCAGGTGGACGGCAAAGAGACTCAACCATGCATATGCTTGGGGATTTTTTAGAGACAGTAAAGAGTGAATTTTAGCTGCAGCTCTACTACTTCTTGGCTCTGTGAACCTAGGCAATTTGTATCACTTCCTTTGAGCCTCAGGGTCCTTATCTGTAAATGAAGGGACAATAATTGAACTCCCTCTTCTGATTGGAGGAAGGGGGAAAAAGTGTTCGGTAAAACTTCTGTACAAACTTTGTACAAAACTTTTTGTACCTGAGTAAGGGATATTGGCAAGTAGAAAGGCATATATAACACACCACACACTGTCTCTCTTGGGCTCCTTCAGACAAACTGGTTTGCCAGTGTTGGGAATAAAGTATGTGGCCAAGGATCTCTCTGTGAAAAGTTAACTGGAATTTTGGGGACCAGATAGTAACCTTAATCTCAGCGGCACTTCCTTAACACCGGTATAGGGAGGCAGGCTTTGGAGTCCAAAGGACCTGGGTTTGCCACTTATTTATTAACCACGTGAGTTGGAAAAAATTAATGTCCTTGAGTCTCATTATTCTCTTCTGTGGAATGGAATTGAATAACAGTTTCTGTCCCTCAAACATTAAATTAGAATGTGTATCTGAAGTACTTAGCACAGGCAGTTGTTCAATAAATGGAAGCTTTAGGCATTACTGTTGTTTTAAGTCATCAATAGATTCTGAGGTTATGCACATAAGAGGCTTCAGTCAAAAAATTCTTCACTGAATACCGACTGCATGCCAAGCAGGCACTGGAGCAGGCTGGTGAGCTAAATCAGACATAGCCCCTGCCTTCAAGGACATTAGTCTAGTGACTTTCAAAAAATGGCAGATGAGTGAGTGAATGAGTGAAAGCAAGACTCCTCCCTAACTCAGAAATTAATAAGTCTAAGGTATTAAGGTCTTAGAGGTTGAGGCTAAAGTGAAGATGATCATTTTTTTCCAGATTCTGGGACTCAGTGCCTCACTAAGGGAATGGAAAGAGTGTGCAGATGGTATCAGACCCAGGAACACATACAGAGGAAGAAAGGTAATATTTTTAAGGAGGAAAGAGTACCCAGTTTCATTTGCAATAGGAGAAATCAAACCCACTAGGAACAAATTGAGGAAGCAAGCCTTCACTAGTCGTGGACATGAGCAAAACACCCAAGGGCCTCCCCTGAGTCCTTTCTCCCCAGCTTACTGCCTCCCCTTTCCTTGTCAAAGCATGCATTTAGGAAAAGATCTAAGAATTCATCCACCTTGATGGGGGACAGGGCCAGTGTGAGCTGCCTGGGGACTAGACTGGGGTCTGATTTCCGAGTCCAGGCTCAGCTCATTGTGTGTATCAATGACTCTATTGCAGCCCCATACCCAGCTTCAGCCTGTTTCTCGGGAGAGGTAGTTGGCCAAAACAGTCACCTGTGGGAGTTATAGAGCCTCTGATACGACTGGAAGGACTGCCCACTTTGGCAGATGGCTGTCTATCCATGGAGGTCAGGGCCCTTTAGTGGACAGGTTGAACCCAACAAAGCTATGGCAGTGGTGACTTTGGGAGGTATGGTGGGGCAGAGGTACTGGGTCAGAGGAACTGAGTTGCCAAGAATCTTTCCTGAAGAGTGTCTCTCCTGTTTCTCTGGGGAGAGAGACTGTAACCAATGACCAGCTATTTCCTGGGTAAGGTGAAAATGGGAACCCTGCCAAGTTTTACTTTCTAGCTTCTCTTTCTGCTTTTGGACAAAGAAGGAGCGTCTCACTTTAGGCTGCAGAGAGCTGACTGGCACCCACCCACAATGAAGGATACCTGACACTGCAGAGGGTTGCCTAAGGGGAATGGGGAAGGGAGTGGGGAGGGCCAGCCTCCACCTGGGACCTTTGAGAGTTAATCCAAGTTGGTAGCAGAGGTCCCCTCCATCTCCCTAAGAGAATTACTGAGAGATGCTGCCTGACAGAAACCTGCCGTTCCTCATCTCAATGTTCCTTCTCCTCTCTCTGCCTGCTCCTTCAACTTTCACATCTCCTCAGGACCAGTTTAATTTGCCCAGTATTGAAACCATCCCAGTCAAAGCAGCCAGCGTCTGCTCTTCACTATCAACTGGATTGAGGACTCAGGAGGCCTAGAGGCTTACTGGTTGCCATGGTGAGGACTAGGACCTGAGAGGATTAAGGAGCTAGGAGCTTGGGCTTTATTGTTTGTTGCTTTTGATGAGCTCTGTTTGCTTTTCTGCCCCTATCCCTCTTCCCCTCCATTCCTTTCCTGCCCACCCTTCCAAAGTCTCAAAGCACTAAAGCAGAAGGAGATTACTAGGAGCAAAATCAGCCTCGGATGCTGGCTACACTGAATACAGCCTGCCCTGCTGAGGATAATTGACGTGTGCTTTTCAGTGCAGACGCCTAGGAAAGCCATGTTTGGAAGGGGAGATGTTACACCTCTGTGCCACGGCTGAGGCCTCCTGAGGCAGAGGGGGACTGGTGGTGGGGACGAGGGAGGAGGGTTCCTGACGCTCTCTGAAGCTCCATAGTTTTCTGGCCATAGAATAGGAAAGGCACAGGCAAACTAGGTACCAGGAATTTGGGCAGAGGGAGGCCTCTGGAAAAAGGGAGACAGCTTGGTCCTGTCTGTCTGGGAACTCCTTTCTGGTATCTCCCTCACCCTGAGGTCCTTTGACCAGAGTCTATGTACTCAGTCTACAAAAACTTCCCTCTGTCATCTGCCTCCCTTCCCAGTGGTGACCAAGGTATAATATATTTGTGGAGAAAATGTGGGCTCCAGAAGGGCTGTGAGGGTATTATTATTATTATAAATAATTTCCCTTCAATTCAGTCTGTTTCTCTGAAAAGGGAGACAGCTTATTCAGGGAGATTTTGTGGACTGGGTACCTGGACTCCAGTCAAAAATGACTTTGCTTCCTTCTTAATTGGTACCCTGGGGCTGGGGAGCTATACGAAGGGAAAAGTTCATGAGAAGGAAAACACAGAGCGTACCAGCAAGGCCAGATCATGGCAAATGATGAAGCCTTAGTGGCTCCCATCTCTCATTCTGTGGCAACTGCATAAAGCTAGGTTGATTGGACGAGCATCTCAGGGTGATGACATCAAATGCTGTCCCTGTAACTGCATGTGTGCTCAGTCGCGTCAGTCGTGGCCAACTCTTTGCGACCCCATGGACTGTAGCCCGCCAGGTTCCTCTGTCCATAGGATTCTCCAGGCAGGAATAGTGGAATGGGTTGCCATTTCCTTCTCCAGGGGAACTTCTCACATCTCTTATGTCTCCTGCATTTGCAGGCGGGTTCTTTATCACTAGTGCCACCTGGGAAGCTTTCCTTGTACCCCTGCTGCTGCTGCTGCTGCTAAGTCGCTTCAGTCATGTCCGACTCTGTGCAACCCCATAGACGGCAGCCCACCGGGCTCCCTTGTCCCTGGGATTCTCCAGGCAAGAACACTGGAGTGGGTTGCCATTTCCTTCTCCAATGCATGAAAGTGAAAAGTGAAAGTGAAGTCGCTCAGTCGTGTCCAACTCTTAGCGACCCCATGGACTGCAGCCTACCAGGCTCCTCCGTTCATGGGATTTTCCAGGCAAGAGTACTGGAGTGGGGTGCCATTGCCTTCTCCCCTTGTACCCCTAGTCCAAACCTTTTATCCATCCTATCCTGACAATAGGGACCCAGCTCCTTTTTTAACCCTCTAAACTTGTGTTCTCAGCTTCCAAGATCTTTATTTATCCTTACCTAGGTGTTGCTTTGTGCATATTCTCAGGTCCTTGTGTCTATGTTTTATTCTTCTAGATAGATGGCGTGTTTCCTGAAGGCAGGTTTTGTGTCATAAGCTCCACTAGATTTCCTCTTCAAGGCTTTGAAACACAATAGAAGCCTGATAAATAAATCCTGACTTACTGATCAAAACTGAAGACCACAGAAAAGGTCCATTCTATGTAAAACTGGCATAATGTAGCAATAGTGGAAAAATAAGCTTATTACATAGAAAAAATAAAAATAAATGCTTTTCTCATGCCATATACAAAATAAACTCTAGAGATAGTGAAGACTTAAACATAAAAGGCAAAGCTATACAATTCTTGGTAGAATATATAGGAGAATATCTTTGTGGCATGGGGGTAAGAATGTTTTCTTAAGATGTGGAGAGCACAAACCATTAAGGCAAAAGTGGATGAATTTGATTAATGTCCATTAAGAGTTAAGATTTCTTTTCTACAGAGGACACAATGAGCAAATCGAACAGAGAGGTAACAGGCTTGGAGAAAATATTTGTAATATATATGAACAAAACAGATTAATATCCAGAATATGTAGGGCAAGAAAGATACACAAAATCTGACAGAGAAGACAACAAATGTACAAATAGGCAACTTACAGAAGGGGAAGCTTCAATAAGAAGATCATAATAATCTAAAGAAATGTTCAACCTCATTATCATTAGGAAAAGGCAAATTAAAACAGTAACAAGATATTCTTTTATGCTCATCAGACTGGCAAAACATTTGAAAAGAGTAAGCTAATAATAAGTGTTAATAACGATGTAGGGAAATAGGGAATTATGTAAATGGATATACCCAACTTGGAGAGGAATTAGGAAATATTTAGAAAATTTTAATTTGTACGCACCCTGTGATAGACCAGTTCTACTTCTGGATATATATCCCACAAGAAATGTTCTCACAGGTACAGAAAATGGCTTATGTGAAAATGTCCACTGCAATATTGCAATAGAAAGGAATTAGAAACAACCTAAATGTTCATCAACAGGGGAACAAATAAGTAAAATGCAGGATATGCAAGTCATGGAATACTATGCAGTAGTCAAAATGAACACACTAGGTACATAGATATCAATGTAATTAGCTTTATAATTGTGATACTATGGGAAACAAAGAAGCAGAAAAAGATGAACAGAATAATATTACTTATGTAAATCAACCACATAAGAAAACAAAGACTGGATGCCGATCAGGAAAAGAAATAGCACTGGGAAAGGTGATAAAGAGGGAAAGAAATAAAGTTATATGAATAAATAAACAAGGACCTACTGTATAGCACAGGGAATTATATTCAATATCTTGTAATAATGTATAATGAAAAATAATCTGAAAAAGAAAATATATATATATATATATATATATATCAGTCAGTTAGTTTAGTCACTCAGTAGTGTCCAACTCTTTGCGACACCATGGACTGCAGCATGCCAGGCTGCCTTGTCTATTACCAACTCCCAGAGCTTGCTCAAACTCATATCCACTGGGTCAGTGATGCCATCCGACCATCTCATCCTCTGTTGTCCCCTTCTCCTCCTGCTTTCATCTCAGGGTCTTTTCCAATGAGTTAGTTCTTCACATTAGACTGCCAAAGTATTGGAGTTTCAGCTCAAGCAACAGTCCTTCCAATGAATATTCAGGACTGATTTCCTTTAGGATGGACTGGTTGGATCTCCTTGCAGTGCAAGGGACTCTCAATAGTCTTCTCCGACACCACAGTTCAAAAGCATCAGTTCTTCGGCACTCAGCTTTCTTCACAGTCCAACTCTCACATCCATGCATGACCACTGGAAAAACCATAGCCTTGACTAGATGGACCTTTGTTGGCAAAGTAATGTCTCTGCTTTTCAATATGCTATCTAGGTGGGTCATAACTTTTCTTCCAAGGGGAATGCATCTTTTAATTTCATGGTTGCAGTCACCATTTGCAGTGATTTTGGAACCTAAGAAAATAAAGTCTCTCACTGCTTTCATTGTTTCCCCATCTATTTGCCATGAGGTGATGGGACCAGATGCCATGATCATATTTTGAATGTTGAGTTTTAAGCCAGCTTTTTCACTCTTCTCTTTCACTTTCTTTGAGAGGTTCTTCAGTTCCTCTTCACTTTCTGCCATAATGGTGGTATCATCTGCATATCTGAAGTTATTGATATTTCTCCCAGCAATCTTGATTCCAGCTTGTGCTTCATCCAGCCCCACATTTTGCATGATGTACTCTGCTTATAAGTTAAATAAGCAGGGTGACAATATACAGCCTTGATGTACTCCTTTTCCTATTTGGATCCAGTCTGTTGTTCCATGTCCAGTTCTAACTGTTGCTTCCTGACCTGCATACAGGTTTCTCAGGAGATAGGTCAGGTGTTCTGGTATTCCCATCTCTTGAATTTTCCACAGTTTGTGGTGATCTACACAATCAAAGGCTTTGGCATAATCAATAAACCAGAAGTATATGTTTTCCTGGAATTCTCTTGCTTTTTCTATGATCCAGCAGATATTGGCAATTTGATCTCTGGTTCCTCTGCCTTTTCTAAATCCAGTTGAACATCTGGAAGTTCACATTTCACACAATGTTAAAGCCTGGCTTGGAGAATTTTGAGCATTACTTTGCTAGCATGTGAGATGAGTGCAATTGTTCGGTAGTTTGAACATTCTTTGGCATTGCCCTTCTTTGGGATTAGAATGAAAACTGACCTTTTCCGGTCCTGTGGCCACTGCTGAGTTTTCCCAATTTGCTGGCATATTGAGTGCGCCACTTTCAAAGCATCATCTTTTAGGATTTGAAATAGCTCAACTGGAATTCCATTACCTCCACTAGCTTTGTTTGTAGTGATGCTTTCTAAGGCCCACTTGAATTCACGCTCCAGGATGTCTGTCTCTAGGTGAGTGATCACACCATGGTGATTATCTGGGTTGTGAAGATCTTTTTTGTATAGTTCTTCTGTGTATTCTTGCCACCATTTTTTTTTTAATATATTCTGCTTCTGTTAGGTCCATACCATTTCTGTCCTTTATTGAGCCCATCTTTGCATGAAATGTTCCCTTGGTATCTCCAATTTTCTTGAAGAGATCTCTAGTCTTTCCTGTTCTATTGTTTTCCTCTATTTCTTTGCATTGATCACTGAGGAAGGCTTTCTTATCTCTCCTTGCTATGCTTTAGAATTCTACATTCTTTCCTTTTCTCCTTTGCCTTTAGCTTATCTTCTTTTCTCAGCTATTTGTAAGGCCTCCTCAGACAACCATTTTGCCTTTCTTTTTCTTGGAGATGATCTTGATCACTGCCTCCTGTACAATGTCACGAACCTCCATCCATAGTTCTCCAGGCACTCTATCAGATCTAATCCCTTGAATCTATTTGTCATTTCTACTGTATAATCATAAGGGATTTGATTAGGTCATACCTGAATGGCCTAGTGATTTCCCTACTTTCTCATATAAATATGAATATATATATATATAAAGCTGAATATATTTTCACCTATATATATAGGTGAACTATATATAGATATTGGAGAAGGCAATGGCACCCACTCCAGTACTCTTGCCTGGAAAATCCCATGGATGGAGGAGCCTGGTAGGCTGCAGTCCATGGGGTCACCAAGAGTCGGACACAACTGAATGACTTCACTTTCACTTTTCACTTTCATGCATTGGAGAAGGAAATGGCAACCCACTCCAGTGTTCTTGCCTGGAGAATCCCAGGGACAGGGGAGCCTAGTGGCTGCTGTCTATGGGGTCACACAGAGTCGGACACGACTGAAGTGACTTAGCATAGCATAGCATAGCATATATAGATATATTCATCTATCTATATATATATGTATATATATAACACAACATTTACAATGTTGTGTTAGTACACCTGAAACTAACACAACATTGTAAATTAACTATATTTTGATAAAAAGATGAGCAAAAATAGAAATAACATAAAACAAAGTGGGCCACACATGAGCTGATAGTGTAACTATAACAGAATTCCAAGCAATGCTATTTTTTGCATCTAAGGCACAACTCCCTTTTCCCACCAAAAATAAAAAATAAAAAATAGGAAGAAAGAAACTGGAGAAGGTATAGGAAAATATCTAAGATAGTGTTTGGCAACCAATACTTGTTCAGCAAATGTGAGTTTCTTTTCTCCTGATTCATCCTTTTTCTGCGTTGAGAGAGAAGTGGCAGTGAGTAGGGAGTACTAAGTACCCAGAAGCCAAACAGCTGGGCATTTGGATCTGTCCATGGATGCCAGTTGGACCACCTGGTGGAGGTGCCCCTGCTGGAGGACACTAAAAGTGAAATGAGGTCACATGGTTTTAGAAACCAGCAAGAGACCTCCATATCCCAAATGTTGAAATGTGAGCTCCTTTTGCTCTTCATGTCCACAATCTTTATACTGGGAACTTGACCCAAGGAGTCCAGTCAATTGCACTGCCAGTCTAGCAGTCCTGGATCCAGTGAGACTGCTGGTCTCTGCTGGCTCACGGGTTGCTGCTGGCTCGCGGGTGGGGAGAAGCTTTAGATCTTCTTCTGACTGCTCCAACACTATGCCTCCCCAGAGCCCCTCTGGCTGCTCTGAGAAGTGAATTTCATTCTCAGGAACCCCAAGGCCAAGGCACCTGACAGGTGGTTTGAGGATACTGCCCTCCCTGTATAAAGTCACAGGAACCAAGCCCAAAGGCAGTGATACCACTGAAGAGATTATTTAAGCCCACAGGCTGAGCTGAAGGGTCCCCAGTAAGCAGGCATTTGGAAAGCCTGCTTTTTCACTTGCCTCAGGCTGGATTTCCACTGGGGGGCCTATCAGTTTAGCCCAGCCTGGATCAGCCTGAACAGATAGTAGCTTTCAGTGTGTGCATGCATGTGTGCTAAGAACTTCAGTCGTATCCAACTGTTTGTGACCCCATGGACTGTAGCCCGCCAGGCTCCTCTGTCCATGGGGATTCTCCAGGCAAGAACACTGGAGTGTGTTGCGATGTCCTCCTCCAGGGATCTTCACAACTCAGGGATGGTACCCACATCTCTTATGTCTCCTGCATTGGCAGAGAGTTTCTTTACCACTAGCACAACCTGGGAAGCCTTCAGGGACCTTCTGCCAAAGAAGAGAAGTAAGAGAAGCAATGGGAAATGCCTCGCTCCCTAGGGCATGGTTTGGGAAAAGCAGTCTGTGAGATTTGAGTCGTGACAGTGGAGGCAGGAGAGCCTCAAGTCTTCCATCTGGCTCTGACTCATTTTGTAGCTGAGGGAGGACATTTCTTCACAGAGGTCCCAAGACAGAACTAGGCTAGTGTTCTAAGAACCAGGCAAATGTTACAGATGGGAAAGGAATAGGCAAGTACAAATGAGGGCATAAAGGAGAAGGGCTTCTGGAAACAGCAATTGCTTATCATTTACCTTTTTCTTCTGAACCAGGCTCCTGCCTGCTGGGATTTTCACTAGGCCTGTGTCAGGACTTGGCATTGATCTTGGTTTTGGTAGTGCTAAGAGAGATGGAGGCCTGGTCCTACCAGGCCACAGAGCTGCTTGGCTGTCTGTCTGGGGGAAAAGGGGCTCAGCCATGTAGTGAGCATCTGTATTTATGCCCACTTTTCTCTTCACCTTATCTTCACTTCCACCTCCTCCCCAACCCCCAAGCTGTGGGGCCCATAGTCCTCCTGGCTCATTCCTCTACAGCTGTCATCTGTCTGTCTCTTTGCTTCCAAGGTCAGGCAATTGGGATTTGCTGATTTATTATTATTTTTTTTAATTTGCATTTAAAGATTTTGCCGGCTGCCTGCCCAGGGACACAAATGGCATGGGGAGTGCTAGTCTACTCAGAGTACTCTTTTGTCCAGCATCCTTGGTGGGAGGAGGGAGGGAGGAGGGACTGGGGCCAGGTGGTAGGGAAGAACTGCCTTCATGTGTTCCAAAGCTCATTTTCTCAGCTTTTGTTATCAACTGCCCCACCTCTTCCTCCCAGTGGACTCCTGAAGAGAGAGGCACTGAGGCTGGGGGAGGGTACAGAGAGAAAAGAACTACTTGGAGCATTATTACATGCTTCTGAGATTAGTACTATCATCATTGCCCAGTTTATAGTTGAGAAAACTGAGTCCCCAGAAGGATAGATGACTAACCCCAAAGTTTCGGGGATGGTAATCTGGAGAGCTAAGATTCAAAGCCAGGTTTGTCTGACTTCTACTGCGGTGTCCTTAATCACTCAGCTGCCTTCATCGGGAGTACTAGGTTATGGTCCTGGCCATGTTGAGGGCTTTCCTGGTGGCTCAGCGATAATCTGCCTGCAAGGGCAGAGATGCAGGTTAGATCCCTGGTCGGAAAGTTCCCCTGGAGAAGAGCATGGTTCCCCACTCCAGTATTCTGGCCTGGGGAGTTCCATGGACAGAAGAACTTGGTGAGCTATAGTCCATGGGGGTCAAAAAAGAGTTGGAAACAGCTTAGCAACTAAACAATAACAACCTGGCCACATCACCAATATTTGTGGCTATTAATGCAAAAGCCTCCCTGAGCCTTAGTTTCTTTTGGTACCAAATGGGAATGACAGTCTGTGTCCTGCCTGACCCCTGGGATTGCCATGACTATCAAGTAGGTCAAGGGATATTAAAGAATAAAGAGCTATTCCACCTCATGGGAAGATAGAGGATAGAATGAACACTGGGCTGAGTTGAGCTACCTGGTTCCAGACGCGGCTGTGAACTTCTCTGGTTCTCTGACCTTGGGTGAATTACTTCAGAATCCCAGGCCTTAAGTGTAAAATGAAGGAGGTGGTCTTGAAGGTCCCATCCATCCAAGTCTGTGGGTCTGTGATTATTTCTCCTCTCTCAAGTCTTTACCCGTCTGACTGCTGCTGGCGTGAAATGGTCCTATGCAGCCTTCTTCCTTCACTGTGCTCACACTGACTGGATCAGAAATGCTTTGAAATGAGCACAGAGTCAGAGTCCAGTCTCCATGTTTCCTGCTGTCCCCCTTTCACCCTCTGCCACCACAGTGCTGGTCCCAGGTATTGCCTTTCCTCTGCTCCTTGCTATGAAAGACTGTGACCCAATCTCCTTACAGCCTGGCACAATCTTACTCCCACTGGACTCTTATGAAGAAAAGTGAACGACATTGGCTTCACCTGGTGTCACCTAATCCTGCTATGGGGGATATGGGAAAGGCCTGGTCCCAGGTTCAGGTTGGGAAGCAGCTCATGGTAACAGAGGCTTGACTGTCATTTGCAGCCCTGAAATGCTGCACTCCCATGCATAGCTTGAATTCATGAAGCACCATTTTATTCAGTAACTTACTATGTGCAAAATATTCTGCTGGGTGCTAGGGAGGGAATAATCAGGTAGAGGAGAAGCTCACAGGCTGGTGGGGGAGATGAATGTATCTCCTAGCACTTGCAGCCCTTTATGTACTTTGCTAGAGTATTTGGAACTGTATCTCCTAAAACTTCTAGGAGATTGCAGGGCAGTATCATCTTCACTTGACAGATGAATAAATTGAGTCAAGTAAGTATCTCTGAGACCGTGTGCCTGTGAAGGTAGAAAAGTAAGAAGAGTAGTTGGCGACTGCAGAGATGTGTGATGATGTGAAGTGGAAGGCTTCTAATGACATAGGGTGGAAAGCTATTGAGAGAGAAACATCGTGGGCAGCTTTGCTTTATGTCTAGCAAGCTTTTTCTCGGGGAACAAGAGGCCAGGCACCATGACTGTACTTTTATGCAGAGGAGTCAAAGTCTCATGAACTGTGTATGTCCTCAGCTAGCCCATTGGTTGAGAAGTTGAAGGGGTCCTGCAGGATAAGCAGAGTCAACAGGGAATGAGGCTTCCTCTGTATATCCCTATTGTGTCTACTTTAGAAAAGTTCCAGAATGAAGCCTTAGAACTTGATTTGGAGTCCTGGGGGCTAGCCACAGAGTCTTGAATAAGCCAGTCCTGAACTAGAGTCGAGTGATTTTTCAGCATCTGCTCCCGCTAGGGATGCTTTCTGAGCCCCAGGAGTTCTGCAGGTCACCCAGCCCCCAGTGCTCTAGCTGCTTTCAAAAGCAGAGCTGGAGGGCATGTTTGCCAAGCTCCCTCACTAACAAGCAATCTCTTCTCTGGCAGCCCTGCTCTGTCCTTCTGCTGGAATAATTGAGCACAGAAGGATGTGCATGTGAGTGTGTGTGTGTGGGGGGGGGGGAGTGCTGGGGGAGCAGTTGTATTGACGGGGGGAGGGGGAGGATTCTCTCTCACTCTTCAGTTACTTCACTAGCTGCCTCCTTCTCCAGACATGGAATTTAGTTACTCTCCCTCCTTTTCTTTCCTGGTCCTCTTCAGATTCCTATGAGGCTTCCTGCTCTGTGTCATAAGGCCACACTGGCCTAGGGCCTTAGAGGGCAAAACACTAGGATTTTCTCTGAGGTAGATGAAGCCCCCAGGTCCTGAGAGGAGAAGGACTTACTCAGGAGGCGGAGGGCAGGGTAGGGACTCATCCACACAGATGGACACTGGCCAGGCAGTATGCATACTGGTTAGGAGCATGGGATTGGAAGGCAGATTGTCTAGGTTCAAACCTTGGTTCTTACACTACTGGCTGTATAACCTCTCTGTGCCTCAGTTGCCTTGCCTATAAAATGGGGACAATAATAATAGCTTCCTTAGAGGATTTTTTTTTTTACAGATTCAACGTATTATCATTATCTACAAAGTGGTTAGAACACAGCTGGACACATTAAAGTGTGCACACATGCTCAGTCATTAAGTTGTATCTGACTCTTTTGCAACCCCATGGACTGAAGCCTGCCAGGCTCCTCTGTCCATGGGATTTCCCAGGCAAGAATACTGGAGTGTGTTGCCATTTCCTCCTCCAGGGGATCTTCTCAACCCAGAGATGAAACTCCCATCTCCTGCGGTTTGGCAGGCAGATTCTTTACCACTGAGATACCTGGGAAGCCACATACATTAATACTAAAACACTCAATAACTATTAGTAATTGTTTTCATTTCACAGCTTTACTGAGATATAATTCATATATCATATGTACAGTCACTCGTTTAAAGTGTACAGTTCAGTGGTTTTTAGTATATTCACCAAATTGTGAAACCATCTAACTCCAGAACATTTTCATTGTTCCCAAAAGAAATCCTGTATGCATTAGCAGTAACTCTTTGTTCCCTCTCCCTCCAGCCCCTGGCACCCACTAATCAACTTTTTGTCTCTGTAGAATTGCTTATTCTTGACATATCATATAAATGGAATCATACAAATGGGGTATTTTACAACTGGCTCCGTTCACTCTATTAGCTGTAATTATTCTTTTCCTTTTCCCATTCTCCACTTACAGTCAAGTCAGGATGAAGTGGATCATGGACCATCCTTCAGCCAGTCATGCCTTTCTAAGGCTGGAGCATGTCTGCCATTTTGGAATGTGTTGTCAACTCCCCTCCCCCTCCACATATCCAATAGCTACTGATGTTGTTTTAGTCTGCCTTCTAGGGAACTGGCCAGAGGATTTGATCCCAACTCCCAAGCTCACAACGATTCCTATTAGATACCTGGCCTGATCAGTTCAGTTCAGTTCAGTTTGGTTACTCAGTCATGTCTGACTCTTTGTAACCCCATGGACTGCATCAGGCCAGGCCTCCTTGTCCCTCACTAATTCCCAGAGTTTATTCAAACTCATCCATTGAGTCCATGATGCCATCCAACCATCTCATCCTCTGTCATCCCCTTTTCCTCGCACCTTCAATCTTTCCCAGCATCAGGGTCTTTTCAAATGAGTTAGTTCTTCACATTAGACTGCCAAAGTATTGGAGTTTCAGCTTCAGCAACAGTCCTTCCAATGAATATTCAGAACTGATTTCCTTTAGGATGGACTGGTTGGATCTCCTTGCAGTCCAAGGGACTCTCAAGAGTCTTCTCCGACACCACAGTTCAAAAGCATCAATTCTTCGGCACTCAGCTTTCTTTATAGTCCAACTCTCACATCCTTACATGACTACTGAAAAAACCATAGCCTTGACTAGATGGACCTTTGTTGGCAAAGTAATGTCTCTGCATTTTAATATGCTGTCTAGGTTGGTCATAACTTTTCTTCCAAGGGGTATGTGTCTTTTAACTTCATGGCTGCAGTCACCATTTGCAGTGATTTTGGAGCCCAGAAAAATAAAGTCTGTCACTGTTTCCACTGTTTCCCTATCTATTTGCCATGAAGTGATGGGACTGGATGCCATGATCTTAGTTTTCTGAATGTTGAGCTTTAAGCCAACTTTTTCACTCTCCTCTTTCACTTTCATCAAGAGGCTCTTTAGTTCCTCTTCACTTTCTGCCATAAGGGTGGTGTCATCTGCATATCTGAGGTTATTGATATGTCTCCCGGCAATCTTGATTCCAGCTTGTACTTCAACCAGCCCAGCGTTTCTCATGATGTACTCTGCATTTAAGTTAAATAAGCAGGGTGACAACATACAGCCTTGACATACTGGTTCCTTTCCCTATTTGGAACCAGTCTGTTGTTCCATGTCCAGTTCTAACTGTTGCTTCTTGACCTGCATACAGATTTCTCAAGAGGCAGGTCAGGTGGTCTGGTATTCTCATCTCTTTAAGAATTTTCCAGTTTGTGGTGATCCACATAGTCAAAGGCTTTGGCATAGTCAATAAAGCAGACATAAATGTTTTTCTGGAACTCTCTTGCTTTTTCAAAGATCCAACAGATGTTGGCAATTGGAACAGATCTCTGGTTCCTCTGCCTTTTCTAAAACCAGCTTGAACATCTGGAAGTTCATGGTTCACGTATTGCTGAAGCCTGGCTTGGAGAATTTTGAGCATTACTTTACTAGTGTGTGAGATGAGTGCAATTGTGCAGTAGTTTGAGCATTCTTTGGCATTGCCTTTCTTTGGGATTGGAATGAAAACTGACCTTTTCCAGTCCTGTGGCCACTGCTGAGTTTTCCAAATTTGCTGGCATATTGAGTGCACCAGTTTCAAAGCATCATCTTTTAGGATTTGAAATAGCTCAACTGGAATTCAATCACCTCCACTAGCTTTGTTCGTAGTGACGCTTCCTAAGGCCCACTTGAATTCACGCTCCAGGATGTCTGTCTCTAGGTGAGTGATCACATCATCGTGATTATCTGGGTTGTGGAGATCTTTTTTGTATAGTTCTTCTGTGTATTCTTGCCACCTTTTCTAAATTTCTTCTGCTTCTGTAAGGTCCATACCATTTCTGTCCTTTATTGAGCCCATCTTTGCGTGAAATATTACCTTGGTATCTCTAATTTTCTTGAAGAGATCTCTAGTCTTTCCCGTTCTCTGATCTCTAGTCTTTCCTCTATTTCTCTGCACTGATCACTGAAGAAGACTTTCTTATCTCTCCTTGCTATTCTTTGGAACTCTGCATTCAAATGGGTATATCTTTCCTTTTCTCCTTTGCTTTTCAATTCTCTTCTTTTCTCAGCGATTTGTAAGGCCTCCTCAGACAGCCATTTTGCTTTTTTGCATTTCTTTTTCTTGGGGATGGTCTTGATCCCTGTCTCCTGTACAGTGTCACAAACCTTCATCCATAGTTCTCCAGGCACTCTGTCTATCAGATCTAATCCCTTGAATCTATTTCTCACTTCCACTGTATAATCATAAGGGAGTTGATTTAGGTCATACCTGAATGGTCTAGTGGTTTTCCCTACTTTGTTCAATTTAAGTCTGAATTTGGCAATAAGGAGTTCATGATCTGAGCCACAGTCAGCTCCTGGTCTTGTTTTTGCTGACTGTATAGAGTTTCTCCATCTTTGGCTGCAAAGAATATAATCAATCTGATTTCAGTATTAACCATCTGGTGATGTCCATGTGTAAAGTCTTCTCTTGTGTTGTTGGAAGAGGGTGTTTGCTATGACCAGTATGTTCTCTTGGCTAAACTCTATTAGCCTTTGCCCTGCTTCATTCTGTACTCCAAGGCCAAATTTGCCTGTTATTCCAGGTGTTTCTTGACTTCCTATTTTTGCATTCCAGTCCCCTATAATGAAAAGGACATCTATTCTGGGGTGTTAGCTCTAGAATGTCTTGTAGGTCTTCATAGAACCATTCAACTTCAGCTTCTTCAGCATTACTGTTAAGGGCATAAACTTGGATTACCATGGTATTGCATGGTTAGCCTTGGAAACGAACACAGATCATTCTGTCGTTTTTGAGATTGCATCCAAGTTCTGCATTTCAGACTCGTTTGTTTACTGTAATGGCTACTCTATTTCTTCTAAGGGATTCTTGCCCACAATAGTAGATATAATGGTCATCTGAGTTACATTCCACCATTCCAGTCCATTTTAGTTTGCTGATTCCTGAAATGTCAAGGTTCACTCTTGCCATCTCCTGTTTGACCACTTCCAATTTTCTTGATTCATGGACCTAACATTCCATGTTCCTACGCAATATTTCTCTTTACAGCATCAGACTTTGCTTCTATCACCAGTCACATGCACAACTGGGTGTTGCTTTTGCTTTGGCTCCATCTCTTCATTCTTTCTGGAGTTACTTTTCTACTGAATTCCGGTAGCATATTGAGCACCTACTGACCTGAGTGGTTCATCTTTCAGTGTCCTATGTTTTTGCCTTTTCATACTGTTCACAGGGCCCATGGAATCTTCTAAAGGTTTCTCTCCAGTGATCCCTGGCTCAGCCTCAGCCTCAGTCCCATAATCAGCCCTGAAGCCTTGAAGACTTCTGCAGGTGCTGCCTGTATTAGTTCCAACACTGTCATTCCTTTCATACTTAAGTTCCAGCCATCTACTTCACGCAGAAGAGACAGATGGTCTAGACTTAGGGTGGGCATAGGTGCCCTTAGGCTCATAGTCAAGAACAGCAGGAAAAGCCAGAGGGAGAACAGAAGGAGGTCATGACCTGCAGGGGCCAAGGAAGGCCTTCCTTGTCCCCAGAAAGAACATGGACACCCACCTGTTCTACCCTCCAAAGAGATTACCTCAGGAGCTTGATCAGCCTAAGGGAATAAGAAAGTTTCAAATCAGTGAAAAACCCAGCACAGAGGGAAGAGGAAGAACAATTGAGAGATCCAGGCCAACTCTGAAAAAGCAGAGAACTAAAAATAGCTGAGCTTTTTTTTTTCTTCTTTTAGTGGTGGTGGGGGAATTAAGAGGGTGCTAGAACTGGACAGGAAGCAAGAACCATTTGTTCTTGCCTGCTCCAGGAAGAGGTGAGTCGATGTGATTTCAGTTTTCTGGATCACTGCCTGCAGTAACCACAGATCTCCACAGATCAAGGATCCCCTTGCCCCCAGAATTCTTTGTGCGGTGGGCACTCCCTTCTCACTACCCACTAGCCCTCTGTCTGCAGCTCTTGCAATGTCAGGTCTTCCATAGGTGTGCCCCTTTGTAGGATTCAGTGGCACCACATTGGTTGGCACTGAAAAAATTCACATTTGGTCCCTGCATGCTGAAGGAAGCATTAAAATATTGGATGTTGGGTGTGGAGAGTGGCAGCATATCCCTGGCACATCCCAGTCATGTCAGCTCAGAGGACCCCAGAGGAGCTTGGAGCTGAGGGCTTGCTTTAGGAAGAGGGATATTATTAACCCCCACAAAACCTTTTTTAAAAAGGCAGGTCTTCAGTAGAGAGTCATTTCACTTGGGGTTTGTGGTTTGTGTGGGATAGGATGAAGATGGGGTACGGACCAGCTTTGGAAGGTGTGGTAAAGATTGTGCTGCCAAGAAGACACTGGTTAGGAGGGAACTGGGAAAGTGGTAATCTCAACAAGATGCTAGCCAAGTCAAAGCCAGCTCTTAAGCTATGGGGATGAGGGAAGGAATTAAAGAGTGGTGTTCAAGAAGACTCTTGAGAGTCCCTTGGGCTGCCAGGAGATCAAAGCAGTACATCCTGAAGGAAATCAACCCTGAATATTCATTCATTGGAAGAACTGATGCTAAAGCTGAAGCTCCAATACTTTGGCCACCTGATGCAAAGGGATGACTCATTGAAAAAGGCCCTGATGCTGGGAAAGATTGAGGGCAGGAGAAAAAGGGGACGGCAGAGGATGTGATGGTTGGATGGCATCACTGACTCAATGGACATGAGTTTGAGCAAGCTCCAGGAGATTGTGAAGGACAGGGAAGTCTGGTGTCCATGGGGTTGCAAAGAGTCGGACATGACTGAGTGACTGAACAACAACAAGAGTTACTTCTTATTAGGTCCTTGTTATGTGTCAGACAGAGTGCCAGGGCTTTTCTGTAATGAAAATAGCTACCTTTTAACAGGCAGTCTTCCCTGACAGCTCAGTAGCAAAAAATCTGCCTGCCAAGCAGGAAACCTGGATTTGATCCCTGAGTCTGGAAGATCCCCTGGAGAAGGAAATGGCAATGCATTCCAGTATTCTTGGGCTTCTCAGGTGGCTCAGTGGTAAAGAATCTGCCTGCAATGTAGGAAACACAGGAGACAAGGGTTTGATCCCTGGGTTGGGAAGATCCCCTGGAAAAGGAACTGGCAACACACTTCAGTATTCTTTAAAAAAAATTATTTATTTTATTTGGAGGCTAATTACTTTACAATATTGTGGTGGTTTTTGCCATACACTGACGTGAATCAGCCATGGGTATACATGTGTACCCCATCCCAAACTCCCCTCCCACCTCCCTCCTCATCCTATCCCTCTGGGTTGTCCCAGTGCACTGGCTTTGAGTGCCCTGTTTCATGCATTGAACTTGGACTCGTCCTCTATTTCACATATGGTAATATACATGTTTCAATACTATTCTCTCAAATCATCCCACTCTTGCCTTCTCCCACAGAGTCCAAAAGTCTGTTCTTTATATCTGTGTCTCTTTTGCTGTCTCGCATATAGGGTCATCATTACCATCTTTCTAAATTCCATATACATGTGTTAATATACTGTATTGGTGTTTTTCTTTCTGACTTACTTCACTCTGTATAATAGGCTCCAGTTTCATCCACCTCATTAGAACTGATTCAAATATGTTCTTTTTTAATAGCTGAGTAATATTCCATTGTTCATATGTACCACAACTTTCTTATCCATTTGTCTGCCAATGGACATCTAGGTTGCTTCCATGTCCTAGCTATTGTAAACAGTGCTGCAATGAACATTGGGGGTACATGTGTCTCTTTCAGTTCTGATTTCTTTGATGTGTATGGTTAGCAGTGGGATTACTGGGTCGTATGGGAGTTTTATTTTCAGTTTTTAAAGGAATCTCCACACTGTTCTCCATAGTGGTTGTACTAGTTTGCATTCCCACTAACAGTGTAAGATGGTTCCCTTTTCTCCACACCCTCTCCAGCATTTATTGTTTGTAGGCTTTTTGATAGCAGCCATTCTGACTGGCGTGAGATGGTACCTCATTGTGGTTTTGATTTACATTTCTCTGATAATGAGTGATGTTGAACATCTTTTCATGTGTTTGTTAGCCATCTGTATATCTCCTTTGGAGAAATGTCTGTTTAGTTCTTTGGCCCATTTTTTGATTGGGTTGTTTATTTTTCTGGTATTGAGCTGCAGGAGCTGCTTGTATATTTTTGAGATTAATTCTTTGTCAGTTGCTTCATTTGCTATTATTTTCTCCCATTCTGAAGGCTGTCTTTTCACCTTGTTTATAGTTCCCTTCATTGTGCAACATCTTTTAAATTTAATTAGGTCCCATTTGTTTATTTTTGCTCCCATTACTCTGGGAGGTGGGTCATAGAGGATCTTGCTGTGATTTATGTCAGAGAGTGTTTTGCCTATGTTTTCCTCTAGGAGTTTTATAGTTTCTGGTCTTACATTTAGATCTTTAATCCATTTTGAGTTTATTTTTGTGTATGGTGTTAGAAAGTGTTCTAGTTTCATTCTTTTACAGGTGGTTGATCAGTTTTCCCAGCACCACTTGTTAAAGAGATTATCTTTTCTCCACTGTATATTTTTGCATCCTTTGTCAAAGCTAAGGTGTCCATGCTGCTGCTGCTAAGTCACTTCAGTCGTGTCCGACTCTGTGTGACCCCATAGACGGCAGCCCACCAGGCTACCCTGTCCCTGGGATTCTCCAGGCAAGAACACTGGAGTGGGTTTCCAGGTGTCCATAGGTGTGTGGATTTATCTCTGGGCTTTCTATTTCATTCCATTGATCTATATTTCTGTCTTTGTGCCAGTATGATACTATCTTGATGACTGTAGCTTTGTAGTGTAGTCTGAAGTCAGGCAGGTTGATTCTCCAGCTCCATTCTTCTTTCTCAAGATTGCTTTAGCTATTTGAGGTGTTTTGTATTTCCATACAAATTGTGAAATTATTCATTCTAGTTCTGTGAAAAATACTGTTGGTAGCTTTATAGGGCAGAGAGGGCAATGGCACCCCACTCCAGTACTCTTGCCTGGCAAATCCCATGGATGGAGGAGCCTGGAAGGCTGCAGTCCATGGGGTCGCTGAGGGTCGGACATGACTGAGTGACTTCACTTTCACTTTTCACTTTCATGCACTGGTGAAGGAAATGGCAACCCACTCCCGTGTTCTTGCCTGGAGAATCCCAGGGGCGGGGAGCCTGGTGGGCTGCCATCTATGGGGTCGCACAGAGTTGAACACGACTGAAGTGACTTAGCAGCAGCAGCAGCAGCTTGATACGGATTGCACTGAATCTGTAGATTGCTTTGGGTAGTTTACTCATTTTCATTTATTGATTCTTCTGATCCATGAACATGGTCTGTTTCTCATCCATGGTATATTTCTCCATCTATTTGTATCATTTTAAATTTCTTTCATTAGTGTTTTATAGTTTTCTATATATAGGTCTTTTGTTTCTTTAGATAGATTTATTCCTAAGTATTTTATTCTTTTCGTTCCAGTGGTGAATGGGATTACTTCCTTAATTTTTCTGTTTTCTCATTGTTAGTGTATAGGAATGCAAGGGATAACCTGCAACTTTACTGTATTCATTGATTAGCTCTAGTAATTTTCTGGTTGTGTCTTTAGGGTTTTTTATGTAGAATATCATGTCATCTGCAAACAGAGTTTTACTTCTTCTTCTTCTTTTCCAATCTGAACTCCTTTTATTTCTTTTTCTTCTCTGATTACTGTGGTTAAAACTTCCAAAACTATGTTGAATAGTAGTGGTGAGAGTGGGCACCCTTGTCTTGTTCCTGACTTTAGGAGAAATGCTTTCAGTATTTTGCCATTGAGGACAATGTTTGCTGTGAGTTTATCATATATGGCTTTTATTATGTTGAGGTATGTTTCTTCTGAGCCTGCTTTCTGGAGAGTTCTTTTTTTTTTTTATCATAAATGGGTGTTGAATTTTGTCAAAGGCTTTCTCTGCATCTATTGAGATAATCATATGGTTTTAATCTTTCAGTTTGTTAATGTGGTGTGTCACATTGATTGATTTGTGAATACTGAAGAATCCTTGCATCCCTGGGATAAAGCCCAGTTGGTCATGATGTATGATCTTTTTAATATGTTGTTGTATTCTGTTTGCTAGAATTTTGTTGAGGATTTTTGCATCTATGTTCATCAGTGACGTTGGCCTGTAGTTTTCTTTTTTTGTGGCATCTTTGTCTAGTTTTGGTACTAAGGTGGCAGTGGCCTCATAGAATGAGTTTGGATATTTACCTTCCTCTGCAATTTTCTGGAAGAGTTTGAGTAGGATAGGTGTTTGCGCTTTTCTAAATTTTTGGTAGAATTCACTTGTGAAGCCATCTGGTCTTGAGCTTTTGTTTGTTGGAAGATTTTTTATTACAGTTTTGATTTCCATGCTTGAGATGGGTTTGTTATGATTTTCTATTTCTTTCTGGTTCAGTTTTGGAAGGTTATACTTTTCTAAGAATTTGTCTATTTCTGCTAAGTTGCCCATTTTATTGGCATATAGTTGCTGATAGTAGTCTCTTATGATCCTTTGTATGAAGTAAGATTAGATGTGAACTACAGGAAAAAAAAAACTATTAAAAATACAAACATATGGAGGCTAAACAACATGCTTCTGAATAACCAAGAAATCTCTTGTATGCAGTAAGATTAGATGTCAACACAGGAAAAAAACTATTAAAAATACAAACATATGAAGGCTAAAAAACACGCTTCTGAATAACCAACAAATCACAGAAGAAATAAAAAAAAATCAAAATATGCATAAAAACAAATGAAAATGAAAACACAACCAAAAACCTATGGGATTCAGTAAAAGCAGTGCTAAGGGGAAGGTTCATAGCAATACAAGCTTACCTCAAGGAACAAGAGAAAAATCAAATAAATAAACTAACTTTACACCTAAAGCAACTAGAAAAAGAAGAAATGAAGAACCCCAGGGTTAGTAGAAGGAAAGAAATCATAAAAATTAGGGCAGAAATAAATGAAAAAGAAACAAAGGAGACTATAGCAAAAATCAACAAAACTAAAAGCTGGTTCTTTGAGAAGATAAATAAAAGACAAACCATTAGCCAGACTCATCAAGAAAAATAAAGAGAAGAATCAAATCAACAAAATTAGAAATGAAAATGGAGAAATCACAACAGACAACACAGAAATACAAAGGATCATAAGAGACTCCAATATTCTTGTCTGGGAAATCCCATGGACAGAGGAACCTGATGGACTTCAGTCCTTGGCATCGCAAAGAGTCGGAGAAGACTGAGCAGCTGAGCACACACACATACCTTACAACATGCACCTACTGCACGTCAGACACTTTTCTGTACATGACTCACTTAATCTGCATGAATTTGGCATTATTATGTCTACTTTAATTAGGCAACAGCAGCTCAGAAGAGTTAAGTGACTTGCCCAGAGTGGCACAGCTGGTGCAGAACTGAGGTTTGAATCTGGTTCTGTGATTTTGAGGCTGATACTCATTATATTACACAGGTGTTCCTCAGTGTCGACTCCTTAGAATCTTTGCTCCAGGAAATGCTCTAGGAAAAAAAAGAATTTCTTGATTGTATTAATCAGGGTAGGATAGGAAAACTGCTGTGACAAACAAACACCTCCCAAATCTCAGTGGTTTAATGCAATAAATGATTATTTTGTATCCCTGTCACAGTGCAATGCTGCTTGGAAGGAGTGGGGGGAACGCTGGGCTGGGGGTTTCTGATCTACACAGACTTCCAATGACCTAGGCTCATTTCATAGTGTGACTTGGTCACTTTTATGTCCCTGGAGTCCTTTACTGAATCCTCTGCATTCTGCCAAGAGGTGAGGGAAAATTGAGAAGGTGGAGGAGGCACAACCATTCTTATTTTTTTAGTTACATAATCAAAATAGTAAAATATGTTTATCAGTTTTCACAGTCAATAGCCAGACAACAAATAAAAGATAATTACAATTGCAAGCCATAATAGAAACTTAACAATATAAAATAATTACATACAGTTTGGGGGGTTAAGTAGACGTGGTAAGTGGAAGTGCGTATGTGCACATGTTCTCATCTGCCCAGCCAATCCATGTCTTTTGGTTGGTGCATTTAATCCATTTACAGTTAAGGTAATTATTGATATGTACGATTCTATTGGGCTTCCCTGGTGGCTCAGAAGGTAAAGAATCCGCCTGCAATGCAGGAGACTGGGGTTTGATCCATGGGTCAGGAATATCCCCTGGAGAAGGGAATGGCTGGCTACTCACTCCAGTATTTTTGCCTGGGAAATCCATGGATGGAGGAGTCTGGCAGGGTACAGTCCATGGGGTCACAAAGAGTCAGACATGACTGAGCAACTAAGCACACACATACATGATCCCATTACCATTTTCTTAATTGTTTTGCATTTATTTTCTGTAGGTCTTTTCCTTTTCTTATGTTTCCAGCCTAGAGAAGTTCCTTTAGTATTTGCTGTAAAGCTGGTTTCATGGTGCTGAATTCTCTTGCTTGTCTGGAAAGCTTTCAATTTCTCCATCAACTTTGAATGCGAGTTTTGCTGGGTGGAGTATTCTTGGTTATAGGTTCTTCCCTTTCATCACTTTAAATATATCATGCCATTCCCTTCCGGTTTGTAGAGTTTCTCTTGAGAAATCAGCTGATAACCTGGTGGGAGTTTCCTTGTATGTTATTTGTTGTTTTTCCCTTGTTGCTTTTAATATTTTATCTTTGTCTTTAATTTTCATCATTTTGATTACTCTTTGTCTTGGGACACACCCATTCTTTATTGCTTTGGCCTGGAGAGGACACACATCACTTCTACTTACATTCCAAACATAAGAACTAACCACCTCATTACTAGGGAGCCTGGGAGATCTAATTTGGCGATGGGCTCTTAAGAAGAGAAAATGTGTTTGGTGAGCATCTAAACAGTCTCTGCCACAGGGATCTGATATACTACAGTGCAATCTCCCAAAATATCAGCTCTGCTTGTGAACTTGGATGGTTACTTAACCTCTCTGTTCCTCAATTACCTTACCTCTAGAATGAAGAGAACAGTAGCGTCTATCTTACATGATAAGGGTTACATGAGGATTAATATATGTGAAGCAAGGACTTCCCTGTTGGTATAGCAGTTAAGACTCTGTGCTCCCAATGCAGCGGGCCTGGGTTTGATCCCTGGTCAAGGAACTAGATCCTGCATGTTTCAGCTAAGATCCAGTGCAGCCAAATAAATAAATAATAAATATAAAAAAGTAACAAGCTTTAAAAACTACAAGTGAAGCACTTAGCTCAGACCTAGCACACAGTAAGGGCTTGATAAATGGCATCTAGCTGCAAACTCTATTCTTTCCATCTTTTAGAGACCATAAATGCACATTAGCATATTAGAGGTTCTAAGAAGTCTCAAAGTAGAAACATTTTTTTTAATTTTTAAGTTTGATTAACTCAGCCTTTCACAGGCAGATTTCTCCTCACAGCCACCTTTCAGCATCTGGTGGAACTGACATTATAAAAGAAGTACTTTGGGAAGCTCCATTCTCCTTCTAGGGAGTGACTCCAATGAACTGTGTCAGTGCTTTCAGGATGTTTCCATATCATGTTATTGATGCTTTCTTTCCTATTCGTTATCTCCTATTTGGAGAGGGGTTGAAGGGAGGTTCTTTTTTTAAATGCCAGCCTGCTGTCAGTTGGGCTGCTGGGGACAGGAGAAGAGGCATTGTGTCTTGTGGGGGCTGGGGGTTTCTAAGAAGAGGTGCAGAAACTGGGCTGGTGACTAGTGACTGTGGGACAAACAAGATGACTGATGTCCAGATGGACCAAGTCAGCCCCCCACTCTAACCTTCCGGGTTCGAATTTGGAGGATCCAATCTCAAGAAAGCCACGGATCACTTCAGTGGTTCTATTCCCCTCTTAAATCTGTGAGTGAAGATGGGAAAATGTACTCTGATTGTCTAATAAAGGCCAGCCATGAACAAGGCATCATATTAAACTAGGACTTTGTGGGGAGAGGATACCTGGTGCTCATAACCCTCACACGTGGGCTGTATGAAGCACACCGTCTACCCTTGCCAGCCATAGTGCCCTCGTGGGAAGGCCCTCTATATGGTCTTGTGAAGTTCATAAATAGCGCCTCTCCTAACCAATTCTCAGGAGGGAACCACTATATCTTAAACAGTTTGTTCCCTGCTCCCCAGGCTTCCCAGGTGGCTCAAACAATAAAGAATCCACTTGCCAATGCAGGATACCTGGGTTCAATCCCATGGTCAGGAAGATC
The DNA here is from genome assembly GCF_019923935.1 of Bubalus bubalis. Lineage (NCBI taxonomy): Eukaryota > Metazoa > Chordata > Mammalia > Artiodactyla > Bovidae > Bubalus > Bubalus bubalis. The sequence continues at coordinate 88,911,601 of NC_059181.1, forward strand.
CCCTGGAGGAGGGCATGGCAACCCACTCTAGTATTCTTGCTTGGGAAATCCCATGGACAGAGGAGCCTGGTGAGCTCCAGTCCATGGGATCTCAAAGAGTTGGACATGACTGAGCAACTAATACACAGAACACACACACCTTTTCTCAAGACTCCAGACCCTCATCCTTGATCCCATCTCTCTGACTTCCTCTCTTGCTTGCTAGCCCAGGGAAGGAGCTCCTGTCATCATACCTGAGAGCAGGGATGTCTTAGAGCATCTTCAGTTCACTGATACTGCTATAAGCTGCCACCTGCTCACCATGCCACCCCCAATGAAACTATAATCCAAATAAAGCACCTTTAAGCAGATGCAGCCTCCAGGCAAACTCCCCTGCTCCCGTAACACACATTTCAGATCACTGTCCCTAAGCCCCTACTGCATAAAAGTGGTTAAAACTTTGTTCCTTGCCCCCTTCCCTCCTCACTACCCCTTGGGATTTTCTTGACTCGTAATTATCTGACAGAAGACATGCCTAGGTCAATGAGTGTGCACACTTCTCCATCTGATGGCTCTCATGGCTGTGCCTCATGCCCACATCAGCCTGTGCATCTGCCCCTCCCTTATGAGAGTGCTTCCTTTAGCTTCTCAATACATAGCGCCAGATGGGAGGGAGAGAAAAGGAGGCAGGAGGCATTCTTACTGGAGGAGGCCAAGATAATCTCCCCAGGGCAGAAACCATATCTCACAGCCCTTCTGAAACCCCTCTTTTACCCTCTGCACCAGGCACAAGGTGGGCAGGAAGCTGACAGTAGGAAGAATTCACTTCATCCTTGCTGAACAACTGACACTCCTGTCATTTCCATTGTCAGCACTAAACAGTCAGAAGCCCTGCAGTAGCCGCTCTGGCTCCTCCCTTCGCACATTGCACTGAGTTAGTGGCCTCACCAGGCTAGCTGGTTCAGCCTGTGAGCTCCTCAGCACCTGAGCCTGGTAGGGGCCTGAAGAAAGAGGTTTTTTTTTCTTTCTGGTTTTGCTCTGTACAGAAATGGATGGGTGATCCAAGTTATCCAGATGCAGGCCCCCAGGATAAATCACAGGACACATTAAAATACATCACAACCCCTCCAACCACACACACATGTACACGCACACACATGATTTAGTGAGCAGCTACTGTGTGCAAGTTAATGAGAACATTCAAAGTACCTGAGAATGATCATGAAGGGGTTGATTTACCACTATATCAACTAAGAATAAGAGGTAGCCTATTGAAAAATGGAATTTTCTTCAGAGAAATTGCCAGGAACCTAATAGAATGTCCTTCTGTATGCTCTGCTTATTTGCTCAGTCGTGTCTGGCTCTTTGCAACCCCATGGACTGTAGTCTGCCAGGCTCCTCTGTCCATGGGGATTCTCCAGGCAAGATTACTGTAGTGGGTTGCTGGGCCCTTCTCCATTAGATATTCCTGACCCAAGGATTGAACCTGTGTCTCTTAAGTCTCCTGAATTGGCAGACAGGTTCTTTACCACTGGGCCACCTGGGAAGCCCCTAAAAGCAGTATGACATATTGTAAAGAACAAGTCGTGGGTTCTTGTGTGGATGTCCCTGCTTATTAGCTGGGTAATCTTGGGAAAGTTAAATTGTCAGAGTGAGTTTCATTATCTGCAAAATGATGATGGTAATCATTTCTTCCTGTGGGATAAAAGTGAGATAATCTATATGTCATTGCAGGAAAAGGAGAATGCACAACATGAGGACTCATGGGGTGCTTCAGGATTTGGACTTATGTGATTTTGGAGAATTCCGAAAGAGATGGGAATACCAGACCACCTGACCTGCCTCTTGAGGAACCTGTATGCAGGTCAGGAAGCAACAGTTAGAACTGGACATGGAACAACAGACTGGTTCCAAATAGGAAAAGGAGTACATCAAGGCTGTATATTGGCACCCTGCTTATTTAACTTATATGCAGAGTACATCATGAGAAACGCTGGGCTGGAGGAAGCGCAAGCTGGAATCAAGATTGCCGGGAAAAATATCAATAACTTCAGATATGCAGATGACACCATCCTTATGGCAGAAAATGAAGAAGAACTAAAGAGCCTCTTGATGAAAGTGAAAGAGGAGAGTGAAAAAGTTGGCTTAAAGCTCAACATCCAAAAACTAAGATCATGGCATCTGGTCCCATCACTTCATGGGAAATAGATGGGGAAACAGTGGAAACAGTGTCAGACTTTATTTTTGGGGGCTCCAAAATCACTACAGATGGTGATTGCAGCCATGAAATTAGAAGACACTTACTTCTTGGAAGGAAAGTTATGACCAACCTAGACAGCATATTAAAAAGCAGAGACATTACTCTGTCAACAAAGGTCCGTCTAGTCAAGGCTATGGTTTTTCCAGTAGTCAGGTATGGATGTGAGAGTTGGACTATAAAGAAAGCTGAGCACAGAAGAATTGATGCTTTTGAACTGTGGTGTTGGAGAAGACTCTTGAGAGTCCCTTGGACTGCAAGGAGATCCAAGCAGTCCATCCTAAAGGAGATCAGTCCTGGTGTTCATTGGCAGGACTGATGTTGAAGCTGAAGCTCCAATACTTTGGCTACCTGATGCGAGGAGCTGACTCATTTAAAAAGACCCTGATGCTGGGAAAGATTGAGGGCAGGAGGAGAAGGGGATGACAGAGGATGAGATTGTTGGATGGCATCACCAACTCAGTGGACATGGGTTTGGGTGGACTCCGGGAGCTGGTGATGGATAGGGAGGCCTGGCGTGCTGCGGTTCATGGGGTCGCAGATTTGGACACGACTGAGTGACTAAACTGAACTGAACTGATTTTGGAGAAGGTTTAAGGAAGTGTGACTCCTCTGTCCATGGGATTCTCCATGCAAGAATACTGGAGTGGATTGCTATGCCCTCCACCAGGGGATCTCCTGACCCAGGGATGAAACTCAGGTCTCCTGCATTGCAGGCAGATTCTTTACCATCTGAGCCACCAGAGAAGACCCTACACTAAGGAAGTGGGGCTTTGCATGGTTTGGAGGCTGTCAGGAAGCAGGAGTAATTTATAACTGGGTATCTCAATAAATCATCTAAAATGAGGGAAGATTAAAGATGTAGTTAAAGAAGCAGCAGTCACTCATATTAGCCAGAATTGGGGGTGGTGGTCATTTCTGAGGTTTAGATAATGTTCATATCTTGTCTTTGCTCAGATCAGATTATGCAGTGGCCTTTTCAGTCTAAAGCTCTCCTACTGAGCTATTTTGGCCCTCACAGTGGTCTTTCTTGGCTTTGATCCATCATGGTCACAGGGTGGCCTTGTCTGATTTTGATGTTCTGTGAGGTTGTTTTGCAGAAGAACAGCAAGGCTTAGCTGATAGTATGAGGCTGAGTCCTAGCTGTCAGGGGCTACTTGTTTTTTCTTAGTGCTTCCCTTATAGCCAAGGGCAGATGAAGTTGGGTTGCAGGACATTAATCAATTATAGCCAGAGTTTTTCTTTTGCCAAGATTTTGCTCATCAGGAGGTTGCCTGGAGAATGTAGTCTATAGCAGGTATGCTGCTGTTGCTAAGTCGCTTCAGTTGTGTCCGACTCTGTACGACCCTATAGATGGCAGCCCACCAGGCTCCTCTGTCCCTGGGATTCTCCAGGCAAGAATACTGGAAAGTGAAAAGTGAAAAGTGAAGTCACTCAGTCGTGTCCGACTCTTAGCAACCCCATGGACTGCAGCCTACCAGGCTCCTCCGTCAATGGGATTTTCTAGGCAAGAGTACTGGAGTGGGGTGCCATTGCCTTCTGTGTCTATTCTGCAGCAGGATGAGTTGTTGGGTCCTCCAGCGTGACAATGATTGTACAGTAGCATTTCAAACTCTATCCAGGCTACATCAGCCAACTGTAATATTAACAATAATCAGAAACACAGTGATGATTAGTCCAGGAAACAAGTGGCTTTTTCCTCCCCCAAGCTGTTTTACTCATCTTGCAGTACATAGGTATGCATATGTGGCTAAGTTGCTTCAGTTGTGTCCGACTCTGCGACCCTATGGACTGTAGCCCACCAGGCTCATCTGTCCATGGGCTTCTCCAGGCAAGAATGCTGGAGTGGGTTGCCATGCATGCAAGAAGTATTTGCTACAGTATAAAATTCCCCTTGACTAGTTAAGAGAAAATCAAGAGTAATGTGATTGCTTATAACAGCTCTGGAGACTGAATTTTGACTAGGTTGTTGGGATTTCAGAGTTGAGTTTATATCATTTAAGATTTTTTTCCTAGGGTCAGAAACAAATTTTGGACTATCTTTGCTGGTTTCTCATGTGGGAATCACAGCTCCAATAGTATACATGAAGAGGCAATCAGTTATCCCTTCTGGGAGTTCTCCAAAGTGGCTGGCATATGCTTTATTTTGGAGGTGATTAGGTAATTTGGAGGCAATTTAAAAATTATTTATAGAGAAACGTAATTTTCTGGAGGAGTGGTAATTTTAATATCTGAAAATATCTAAAATTAGAGTGAATACACAAGTTAAGCTCGTGTGATGTCTGATGGCCACGGATGAAGTACTACCCTAGTGAGGCGCAGACTGTATTGGGAGCAAAACTGACACCTGCAACAACAGCAGAGCCCATTTGTCTCCTTCTAACTTTATAGAGCTTTTTTTTCCTTTTGAGTCAGGTTAAGCAGTTCTTGCAAAATAGGCCAAAGTTTCTCTGAAGGTATTATATCAGTCTTTGTAGTTAAATATTAGTATGTTTCTTTTAACTTGAAATTTGTTCAACATAGAAAGATATTTACATTTGAATATTTCATTTATGCTGAAGATAAACTCTATTTTTAATTTGTCAGATTATTTTTAATGCTAAGTTTTGGAGACAGAGTTCTCATAATAGTTCAACAATTAAAAGTTGGAGAAAATTTGACAGACTTACTTATTCTTCCTGTCCTTTCTTTTATAGGGTGAATGGGCAAATCCTTTTGTTACTTAATGTCCATTTTAGCAAACCCAAAGATAGTTTAGATATAAAAGACATTTTAATAGTTTTATCATTCTGCATTTGGGAAAGGGAAAATGAAAAATAGTTGTTAGAAGGGACAAGGTATAAGAAGACATAAATATCTAAAACCAAAAATATTTATAGTTAGCATGGTAGAATTACCTAGTGAAAAACAGCATCTATTAGGAAATTATTTTTTTTTAAGAAGAGGAATCTTTATAAAATGATTTCAAATTACGTCACAAAGCTCTGAGAATTAACAATAATTTGGGGACAAAAAGGAACCTCTACTAATTTGGGCACAGAAAAACTTAATCATTCTACCAAAAAAAAGACTCAAATTCTGCTTTTACTCTTTTGATACATTATTCATGCAGCAATTTAGAGCAAGGAATTGATTAATGCAAGTATATATATATGCACTTATGCATATTCAGATACATAAATGTGAAAATATGTAATAATCTCAAGCTTTTAACTATAGCTTTAAATATAATTACCTTAGTGTGTTAAATTAAACATCATATTAAGCAACTGACAGCTTCTTCAAAAAGCAAAATGAAAATAATATCCATTATCTTTTATACATGCTTCTATTTCTCTGTAATTTCTGTACTAAGTACAACTAAACATATATATTAATTCTTACCCTTTAAAAGTATTTGTTTATCTTATTTTTGGCTCTGCTGGGTCTTTGTTGCTGCATGCAGGCTTTCTGGTTGCTACCATCAAGGGCTACTTTTGGTTTTAGGGTGCGCAGGCTCAGTACCTGCAGCTCACAGCCCTTAATTCTTATCTTTAACCAAAGTAGAGAACTTTTCTTTCTTCAAACATCAGAGAAAACTAGAGAACAGAAAATAAAAAGCTATTTAGCTATCTTTTCTCCATGAGCAAAGTATTTCATATCATTTTAAAGTTTTAGGGGGCAAAAACAAAAATGTATAAAATATCATCCAAAAGGTTTTGTATGTTTTGTTAGTTGATTTCTATCAAAAATAAGAATATAACTATATTTGTATCTAGTTTATTTATTTATTTATTTTCATTTTGGAACTGTCCAGACATCCAAAGATTATTTACAATGAACCCAGGTCTAAGGTTTTAAAATTAGCTAAGAATCTGGACCGTCTAGTCAAGGCTATGGTTTTTCCAGTGGTCATATATGGATGTGAGAGTTGGACTGTGAAGAAAGCTGAGCGCTGAAGAATTGATGCTTTTGAACTATGGTGTTGAAGAAGACTCTTGAGAATGCCTTGGAATGCGAGGAGATCCAACCAGTCCATCCTAAAGGAGATCAGTCCTGGGTGTTCATTGGAAGGACTGATGCTGAAGCTGAAACTCCAATACTTTGGCCACCTCATGGGAAGAGTTGACTCATTGGAAAAGACCCTGATGCTGGGAGGGATTGGGGGCAGGAGGAGAAGGGGATGACAGAGGATGAGATGGCTGGATGGCATCACCAACTCGATGGATTTGAGTTTGGGTGAACTCCAGGAGTTGGTGATGGACAGGGAGGCCTGGCATGCTGAGATTTATGGGGTTGCGAAGAGTTGGACATGACTGAGTGACTGAACTGAACTGAACTGAACTGAAGAATCTGGAAATATAATTTAGCTAAGACACTGAATTCTTACAATATACAGCTTTTTAAGAATTTCATAAAATTAAAATTTTGAAAAGATATCTATTATTTTCATTCTGTTTAGTTGAATATAATTTTACACATATAATTTTAATTTAAACAAGTTATAGAAACAATACTAACTTATTTAACTTATAAAACCAATGTAGGAAATTTAGAAAATTAGAAAGTTTAGTTATGAGACATTTAAACCTGGCTTTGAATAAACCAAGATGGTGTGCTAAAGATATAAAATCATGCCAAAATTCTTCTTTTATTTTGAAACTAAATCATCTTCTTATTTTCTTATAAACTATAGCAACAAGGCTATTAAGCTTTTCAGTGCACACAAAAAGTAACATGGTTTAATACATTAAAATTTTCTTTTGGACAAATCTGTGTTTATTAGGACTAAATATTCCTAGGGTATATGTGAAACAACTAAATTGTTTTGTGATAAGTTAATATTTCAAGTTTCACCAAATAGGAGAAAGAGAGAGGGAGGAACAGAAAAAATAAAAATGAGAGGGTCAGCCACAGTCAAATGTATAATTATCAACCATAAAGGGTTAGTTATGTTTCCTTTGCAAGAATAAGGTAGAAAGTTCACATATAGAAATATAGATTTTGAGGTATACACATACAAAAAGAGTGGCATGTAGCTGGTTTTGACATAACATGGGCTCTGGATAAGTTTATCAAACTGTATAATTTAAAAGCCAGCATTTTTTAATCTTCCAAATATGGAAACTGAAGAGGTGATTCCTACATTAAACAAACTGTTCTCTCTTTTAGACAAAGGAGACATTCTCCTCCTGAGAGTTTCTTTTGCTTTTTGCTCTAAAGAACCTCTCCTGTTCGTGTCCAAAACTCCACAAAGAGACCACTGCAGTTTTAAATCATCCCTGATGAAATTGTGCCAGTTAGGGGGCTAAGTGTACAAATTAGCATTATGGGGAGAAAGCATGAAGGAAGCAGGTCTTGAGCTTGGAAGAGGTGCATTTTTAGACCGAGAAAACCCTATGAGAGCTCAACAGTCTATAAAGATGGTGGTGGTGAACTTCATGCATTCAGAGTTTGGCCAAAGGCCAGTCACTACCAGTGAGGGGCCAGATGAAATCCCCTGATACTGGGTAGATGAAACTGACCAAAGCAGGTCTCAGGGACACAAAGACAAGATTGAGAAACCTTTATAATGCTTTGAAACGATGTGTGTGTGCGCTCAATCATTTCAGCTGTGTCCGACTCTTTGCGACCCCATTGGCGGTAGCCCTCCAGTATCCTCTGTCCATGGGATTTTCATGGGAAGAATACTGGAGTGGGTTGCCATTTCCTACTCCAGGGATCTTTCTGACCCAGGGATTGAACCTGCTTCTGCTGTCTCCTGCATTGCAGGTGGATTCTTTACCACTGAGCCACGGGGGAAGCCCTTTGAGATGATCAACTGAGATAAAGTTTGTCAGAAAGACATTGGTCTGAGGAGACCTGAACTCATCAGTCCCTGGAGCCAGCTCAAGGACAAGTTCACTGAATTTGTACCATCCTCTCCCCACAGATTTTTCCTCTTATAAGCAAACAACTCTAAGACACTTAGACAAGCAGACAAGTAAGAGCATGTGCTAGAAGGCTAGAAAACAATTTTACCGGGGAACAATACAAATCTGAACAGATAACCAAAAATATCCCAAGGGATCATTCCTGGAAAAGCAAAACAAACCCAAAGCTGAAAGACTTCAATGAACTATTAGAGCACAATTCAGCACAAACTTACCTCCCAGACATGGGTAAGCTGGCACCTCAAACAGGTAGACAGGAGTCTCAGATGCAGTAACTATTACTAAGTGGCAGATCTGGGTCCAAGGCAGCCCTCAGCTGAAGGCTTCAGCTGAATATTGGTGAACCCTCATTTCTGTTGGTGTCCTCCAGCCAAAGACCACCAGGAGCACACCTGGAGTTGAACAAGTTGGACTTACTTCTCTTTGCCTCCAGGGAAAATGCATACCTTGTGGGACAGTAGGGTGTTGCCCTTTGATCCCTGGTTGGGGAGCTGGAGTGCCACAGACCACATGGTTGCCGCCAAAAAGAAAAAGAAAAAACCAACAAAACAAAACAAACAACGCCCTACCCACAGACAAACAAATAAACAAAAAACAAAAATGTGATAGCTAGGTCATGTCTGAAGTGGTTCCTAGACTAAACAACTCAGGGATCCTAGTGAATGGAGTTAACTAGTGAATCTGCGTTAACTGATTTTCGTGTAGACAGCACTGCTTTGCTGCCTCTGGAGCTGCCCTGAGGCAGAGGCTTATAGGCTTCAGTGGGTTCTTTTCCAGTGGGCCATTTCCACCTGAGAGTAATTTCTCCAACCCCCATCTCTGACATATTCTCTAATGGTTTGTAGTACACAATTTAGCTCTTTATCATATTTTTTGTCTGCAGCAACCCCCATGGGTAATGGAAAGAACACCAGACTTGGACTTGGAAGAACTGCATTTGAATCCTAGCTCTTCCTGTGCCAGCTGTGGGCTTTAGACACCTCAATTTGCTCATGTGTAAAATGGGTGTGTGTGTGCTCAGTCACTTCAGTCCTGTCTGACTTTTTGAGACCCCATTGACTATAGCCCGCCAAGCTCCTCTGTCCATGGGATTTCCCAGGCAAGAATACTGGAGTGGATTGCCATTTCCTCCTCCAGGGGGTCTTCCTGCCCCAAGGATCTAACTTGGGTCTCCTGTGACTCCTGCATTATAGGTGGATTCTTTACCCCTGAGCCACCGGGGAAGCCTGTAAAATGGGTGTAACAACCCTAACTTATGTGCTGTGGGATTAACAGTGTTTACTTCCATGCACGAGGAGTAGGGTGATATATTAGTTAACATCAAGGTTCCTCTTAAGAAAGGTATAGTCCTTTGTAAGGAAAATACTTGGATATGTAAGTTTCGGGGAAGGAGAAACTGATGGAAAGGACTGGAAGAGAACACATATGTGGCTAAATTGCTCTTTGTAAGAAATAAACATGAATAAATATTTGGACGTGGGAGAGAAGAAAAAAAGAGGAAGTGAGAGAAGGGAGAAAGGAACAAGAGTGGATGCATGGCAGGAGGATGGAATTTGCAAAGAAATTCCAAGTAGCAATGTAGTCAAGGACTTTTAAATACAGAAATGTTTAGTTATCACTTTTTAATTGTTTGTATCACTGTATGTCCCATCCATCTACCCAACCTTGATAAATTTGGTTACTTGTACAAATCCTTTATGGGAGTGGTTTTTCACAGAAATCCAGAAAGAAAAACAGCATTCCCAATCTGCTGTGGCAAAAAATAGAAAGCAAGGAGTTGCTAGAAAGCAATAGAAAGCAAGAAGATGAACTGCGTATGAAGCAAAGTTCATTAGGAGCCCAAATTCAGAACCAGAATTGGCCATGGGATTTTGAGCTCCCTTAGAATTCACAGAAATCTTGGGGAAGACACTGATAAAGGGGCTTTCCTGATAAAGGGTAGTATGGGAGCTGGAGCCAATTTTATCTGAGTTTGAAAGGACAGGCCGATCCTCTGTTGATAATGGCTTCCATGCACATATAGGGCAGGCCAAGCATAGGTAGATGCTCACTGTTAGTTCTGTCTGAGTCTCCATTTGGTTAATATCTCTAATATGTTTTCCAGATGAGCCTGTAAAGCCCCTCAGGCAAGGCCTGTGTCCAGAAATCCTCCTATTACTCTATTCCCCAGGATACAGGAAAGACGGGAGATCAACAGGAGAAAGGTTAGGCCTTAAGTACTGACAACAAACACTATTATTATTATTATGCTGTGTCCTAAGCTGAGGTGTGACGTGAATCCAAACCCCTAATCTCTGCATTGTGCAGCCCACCTCAGGATCAATCACATCTAGCCTTGCTCCAAATGATCTTCCCTAGCACCAGGCATGGCTCAGGGGGTCTGGTAAGGCTCACAAGATGAAGGAATTGGAGGACAGAATGCAGAGTAGAAGGTGTGTCTATAGGGAACTGTGATTTCTTTTTTGAGGTCTCCCTAGCAAGTTCCCTGGCTCCCTCCCCAGAAGCCAGCTTGACTTGCCATGGAAGATTGCTCTGGCTTATATGGTTGCCAGAATTAGCAAATAAAAATATAGGGCACCCAGTTAAATCTGACTTTCCAATAGATAAACAGTAAACACATTCTTTAGTATAAGTATATCCCAAATAGTAATTGGGAACATAGTTACCCTAAAAATTTTTTTGTGGTTTATCTGAAATTCAAATTTAACTAGGCATTGAGTAGTTTATCTGGCAAGCTTACTTGCCTGGCATGATATATTAGACAGTAGAGGAAAGTAGGGTGGGGAGCTTTTGGAATTTCCTATTCAGCAGATTCAGCATTGGGAAATTGACAGAGGCTGTTTTGCACAGCCTTCGAGGGAACTGCTTCAAGGATCATGCTTATGGCCATGCATGGGTGTGAGTGCTGATGTAGGTTGACCAACTTGTCTCGGTTTGTCTGGGGTTTACCCAAGGTTAGCATGGAAATTTCCACATATTGGGAAACCTCTTGCTTTTTGGCAAATGAAGACAGTTGGTCATCCTGGTGAGGATCATACCTACGGGAGCACGTGGCTGAATTGTTGAGTGAATCTCAATATTTCTTCTCAGCATAGTTCCTTGAGTCCGTTTAAAAGATGAACAGGTTCCAGGGAAGTCTAGGAATCCTGGATCTGAAAGGTGTTGGTTCTAGAGATCATTTAAGTTCAGACTTTGTTTGCTTAATGCTTATTAAACACTTCCAAAAATAATCTGTCACCTCTCCTGGTTATTATTGTTATTATTACACCTTAGCATAAGCACTGTGGTAATTATTTGATGTTCATTGTCTTGTGTAATCTTTTCAATAACTCATTATTATTATTGTACCTTTTTGGAATGAAAAATTGGAAACCCAGAGAGGTTGAATTGCCCAAAGTCACAGAACTGGTATTTAGTGGAGCTGCTACTAAAGCCCAGGTGTGTCTGACTTCAGAGTCTATGTTATTAATCAGCTCTCTATGATTAGAGAGCTCCGATCATCTGGAAGGCCTCCTTGGTATCTTGCTAAAATCCTTCATGCTGCAATTCTACTAACTTCCTTCTTGTTTAGTTATTAACAGAGAGAGGACTGCTACTCCCAGGACTAGCCACGTTCTCCAAACTGAGATTTAACTGGGACAGCCAGCCCACCCCCAGCATCCTCCAGCTAACTTCATGATCCTTTTTGGAGGAAATTTGAGGACAGCTGGGGATCTCTTGCCCCAGAATGAAGAGCCCTATTGGCTGGCTCTCTAGGCTTGTAATATGCGCTCAGTGATACTTTCTAAGCCAGCTCCTTGGAGGGTGTCTCCATGGGCTGAGCATTGGACAGAGCTTCTGTGGCTGGGCAGCTGCAGTATAGCCAGGGTAGAGAGGACAAACCAGGGAGGATTTGCTTTCCTTCCTGAAGATTTGTGCTGCAGGGAGGAAGCAGAGGCTAAAGGAAGCTGCTGCCACTCTATCTTTTGAAACTCTTCCAAGAACTGCTGGATTCAGCCTGCGGAAATAATTGCAGCACTTTAGAAAATTTGAAGGATTTTCAAGGATAACCCAAGGAGCATGTAAAACCCTCTTTGGAGGGTCCTCTGGGGAAATTGCTTCTTAGACTTTATGGTTTTGGACTAACTGTACTTAAAAAAAGAACCTGGTTCCCTCCAAGGGCCAGGGTATCTACATCCTAGGAAGGGGCAAGCCAGGATGGAGGAGTACATTAACTCCTCGCTGCTGGGGATGCACGCATACCTATGGCTGATTCATGTTGATGTAGGGCAAAAACCAGCACAAGGAAATGGCAACCCACTCCAGTACTCTTGCCTGGAAAATTCCGTGGATGGAGGAGCCTGGTAGGCTTAAGTCCATGGGGTCGCAAAGAGTTGGACACAACTGAGCGACTTCACGAAAAATACAAAAATTAAAAAAAAAAAACACCCTCCCTGCTTTGGGGACTGGGGGAGCGGCAGAAGCTCCACAGAGCCTGCACACAGCCTCAGCTCCAGGGCCCTGTGCCCCTGGACCCTCCCAGTTGTCACAGAAAATCCCACAGCAATGGAGTTCCTAAGTGGGGGTGTGTGTGAGAGTGGTTGGGAGGTGGGGGCTCCCCATGGCTCAGTGCCTGCCACGTGCTACTCAGTGGCAGGAGGAGCCCATGCTGGTGGGGAAAGCAGCTGCCCAGGCTCAGCCAGGGATGGGGAGGAGGAGGTGGAAAGCAAGCCTCAGCTGGGGCAGGCAGGTCTCCCTGTGTAAGGCATCTTCTTTAAGTTCTGGCCCCATGATCTGTGCTTACCTGGAGTATATAGGAAGCACAGATCCCTGGTGGCTCAGACAGTGAAGAAGCTGCCTGCAATGCTGGAGACCCCAGTTGGATCCCTGGGTCAAGAAAATCCCCTGGAGGAGGGCATGGCAATCCACTCCAGTATTCTTGCCTGGAGAATCCTACGGACAGAGGAGCCTGGCGGGCTACAGTGCATGGGGTCGCAAAGAGTTGGACACAACTGAGTGCCTAACACTTTCACTCTTTGCAGAATACTTTCTTAGCAGGGATAACTGAGGCTCCCCTTCCTCTCCATCCTGGATGCTGGCACAGTTCCTTAAGGAAGGCATCCCAGCCTCGAGGGTAGACAATGTGCTCCATAGGAGCGAGGCTTTGGGTTGAGGTATTGGTACAGCCCACCTCTGTTGTAACAGGTGGTGTTGACTCCTTTGAACAAGCCAAGCAGCCAGGGCTGAACGGCTTAGCCTGGCTTCTCTGAAGGGGCAGTCAACTTTGATGATGATGATGATAATGATGATTATAGAGGGGGCATAATCATATTTCTGGCATCCTGGGCGGCAGCTTTGAAAGGAGGAAGCCTGAGAATCTGCCTGAGGGGGTGGCTTCCACGGCAGGCATAGGCCTCACTGTTCTTGGGGCCAGCAGCGAGGCAAGGAGGGGCCTTGTTCCTCTGGAAGGTGAGGGAGTGGCCTCTTGGCCTGAAGAACTTTCTCTCATTCAAGGGCTCACATCTTCTCTTCCCATGGGGAGCAGGCAAGAGCAATCATCCTCTTTCCTCCAGCTGTGCAGAAGGGATTCCTGGGGGTCCTCTCCTGTGGCTAGAGGCAGCCCGTGTTTCAGAATAGGTCAGTGTTTTGGAAACACAGGCAGCTTGGGTGTGTGGGGGGAGTGGGGGCTGGCCAGCTTGTCATGATGAGGACTTCTCTCTTGTTATCTCTTAGTATCAATGGAGCAGACTCAAGAGGCCTGCAGACTGCTGTCCCTCAATCTACCTGAAGCACATTTCAAATGAGATTTTCAACTGAAACACTAAGGCATGCATATAATTACAATTGTCCCTTGGTATTTGCGGGTGACTGGTTCTAGGACCGGCACAGATACCTAAATTTGTGAATGCCCCAGTCCCACAGTCAGCCCTCAGCCCCTAGAATCCACGGTTTCCACACCCATGTATTCACCCATTCACAGTGGTTGAATCCAAGGTTGTGAACCCGAGGATACCAAAGGCTGATTGTGCAAATTCCCATCACACAAAAGTGCAGAGTGAAAAGTCTCCTGCTTACTCCTATCAGATTATGTGAATCCTCCCAGGAATAGCAGAGATTGCTCTTGAAAATGTTCTCTTTCTTCTTTTTCCTGAGTTTGTTTCAAATTAACCATAAGGACTCCTCTTTTCTGACCTTAAGTTTAACCATACACAAAGTAGAGAAAATAGTATAATGAACCTCAATGTCCCCATCACTCAGCTTCAGTAGTTTTCAGCATTTAGCCAATGTTATTTTATCTAACTATAATTTTGTGAGGGAGGAAAAAATCCCAAGCATCATGACATTTCATCTGTAAGTATCTGGCTATGCATCTCTAACTGCTAAAAGATTCTTTCCCAAAACATAATTACCATGCTATTAGGGTCTCCCCTGGTGGCTCAGTGGTAAAGAATCCATCCGCAATGCAGGAAGCACGAGTTCAATCCTTGAGTCAGAAAGATTCCCTGGAGGAGGGCATGGCAACCCATTCCAGTATTCTTGTCTGGAGAATCCCCGTGGACCGAGGAGCCTGGCGGGCTACAGTCCATGCGGTCACAAAGAGTTGGACATGGCTGAGCGACTACACAACAACCATGCTATTATCACACCTAACAAGTATAAGAAAGCTCTTAGTATTAACTAATCCCCAGTGATTGATTTTGAATCCCACTGATCTACAAAGTTCACATAACTTGCCCTGCCTCGAGTTCTAATGTGGGCCCTCTGCTTAGCCTGAGAAGTACAAAGGGTTGGAGACTCCGGCCATAGCAGCCGGAAACCTGTCCATGTTCCCCCTGGCTGTTCTTATTCAGGCCAGAGGCTTTCCGTGCAGACATCTTTTTGGAGCAAAACAATTTTCCAAGCAACTTCTCAGGTTATCAGAGTTTGGAGAGGCATTCTCTAGAAGTGGCTCTGTCCTTTGCTTCCTGGATGGTGTTGGGAGAGCTGTGTCTGTACCCCAGCAGCAAACTGTAACAAACAACATTCATCCTCAGAAGTTAGGTGAGTATCTGACAGCCAAGGATAGTAGTAGTGTTTCTGCTGCACTCAGAGATTGTATCAAACGTACAGCACTCTGCAGGGACCACCGTACCAAGACTGGGTGAGTTTTCATGTTCATGAAGGTGGATTATGTGGACAACTGATTTCTGCATGTCGCTAGTAGCTGTTTGATGCTCCCCAGACACTCATTTCCTGAGTTTATTCATCTGACTGTTCTGGCTTCCAGACTACCCCTCACTGTATCCTAAGCCATGGGCATCTCCCCCTCACAAATGCACATCCAGCTCACTGCCCCCCCCGCCCAGTTTCCTCCCACTCCATGCCAGCTCAATGTATGTGACATCTCTGGCCCTCAGTTCTTTTGGCCAGAAAGGCAAGGTCAAGCCAATTGGCATGAAGTTGGGTATGGAAAGTTCTAATCGCAGGTGCTTTTGTTGTTTAGTCACTCAGTCGTGTCCGGCTCTTTACGACCCTATGGACTGTAGCCTGCCAGACTCCTCTGTCCATGGAATTTCCCAGGCAAGAATACTGAAATGGGTTGCCATTTTTTTCTCCAGGAGATCTTCCTGATCCAGAGATCGAAACTGCATCTCTTGCAAGAGAAAGGCGAATTCTTTACTGCTGAGCCACCAGGGAAGCCCAGCCACAAGTGCATAGGATATATTGCCTGCCAAGCAGCCTCGGTGCCAGGGCCAGAAAAGCTGTAAGAATAAGCCACTTGCCTTTTAAAATTGGGTCTGGAAAGACATTATCTTGGCGAGAAGCAAAGCCTCAGCTTCAGAAGCCCCAGTGTTAGTAGGTGAGTTCAAGCTTTCACTGATACTGTGCCTTCTCTGTTCCCCTTTATGATCTTTTATGTAGACACAGAGAAGTGGCCCACCAGATTGGGTACTTGAGCCCTTATTTACTTTCCTGGGAGAAATTCACTGGAATTCCCTGAATTTCGTAGTTTGGTTTGTATAATGGAGCAAAGAGAACACTCTTGTCCCGTGGCTTTCAAGAATCTGGTTCTGTGTGATCACACAGCAGAGGGGGGATGTTTTATCTAAGCATTTGGAGTTATTTGCAAGAAAGCTGCATGACCAAAGCAAGCGGTGATCAAGGAGGCCCAGATCTTTGGAGGTACCATCAGAAGTGCATGAAGCAAACTGTTCGTGAGTTTCATACAATCCTGTATTGTTCCCACAGGCACCCAGTGCAGGCAGTAGGCTACCACCAAGAAGACTGGTATTGCCCTCTAGGGGAATCCCTGGGCACTGCCAGGGATCCAGCTGGACTCTGGAGAATATTTTGCCTGCAGAACCACTGGAAACAGAATCACAGAAATATGTGGAGTTGGATAGATTAAAAAAAAAAAAAGCCCACTTGGGGACGGAGGGAAAAAACCCTATAAGAGCTGTGGGAAAGACTCAGGAGAAGACTGGTGAGTGGCAGCTGAGGTAGAGTGTCAAGCCCTACAGAGCCACTGTGACATACTAGATCCTGGAGAGCTGGGAACCGTAAGGCGCTGGGGACAGTGAACATGACACAGTTACCCGGCTGAGCCCCTTTACCATCCCAGGCATAAGAACAAGGGAGACACAGGAAGACATGCTCCATCAAGGAGTGTGGTGAGTGAAAGAGAGAGACAGAGAGAAGCAGTGACAGAGCTGGAGAAACAGAGACACTGAGAGATTGAGACCTGGGGAGAAGACAAAATGAATAGTGAGCCAAGAGAGTTGAAGGAAAGAGGAGAAATGTGTATTAAGGGGAATATAGTTGAAAAATTGGTCTCTGTGAGTTTATCAGGAGCACATCTTTTCTTCCCAATAGC
This sequence comes from Bubalus bubalis, assembly GCF_019923935.1. NCBI lineage: Eukaryota > Metazoa > Chordata > Mammalia > Artiodactyla > Bovidae > Bubalus > Bubalus bubalis. Next base: position 88,928,582 of record NC_059181.1, read on the forward strand.
TTAGCAGTCCCCAGGGCTGCTGGTAGGAGTCCAGGAGCAGATTTGTGAGATGCCCAGGCTGAGTGATTTCCCTTGCATGTAGAAGTGTCTCACCTATTCAAGCTGTGAAAAACCATCTCCCTCATCATATCAATCAGATTGATGTTTGGACACAGCTCCTGCCATCTGAGAAACGAAGGGCACACATTTGGTGACTTCTTCTTTTTGGACCTCCTTCTCCTCCAGAGCAATTCTCTTGACAACATCCATCCAGAAGTTAATTGTTGGCATAGTCCCACAGCAGGCAGAGTCCATGGCTGGAGAACAGGGCTGGTGAGGTCAGAGATCCTGGGACCGTCTGCCATCAGTCGTATGACCTTAGTCTGGCCTGCTCCAGAAAACCACTATTATACGGTTCTGCCAAAGGAGCAGCATTTACAGGGATCTTTTCTTCTTGGGGCTGGTATAAGAGCAGAGGCTCTAAAGTTCTAGATCCTCTGCTCAACTATAGCAGGACTCAGGAACTTGGGGTACCCACAGGGGCATCTGCAGAAGACTCACCCATTTCCTAACAGCAGAGCCCAAGCCAGAAACATGACCAAGGTCTCAACTCAAAGAGAAAACTGTAAGACACAATTTTGCCTCTCTCCCCTCATAGAAAGATTCTAGGCTCTGCTCAATACCTCCTTCTTTCCTTTCTTACCAAGGCAAAGCCATGGGGAAAATTAGGAAGGGAGGGCATACCTTACTTCCCTGGAGTTGTAGGATAATCCTCCACTTATATGTCAACCAGTTTCCTCAAAGGCCATCCATGGGAGGATGCAGACCTCAAAGTCAAGAGAGTTGTGTCTCTCTGAGGCTCCTGAAGGGCTAGGGAACACAACAAGCAGTTTGATAGACACTGGTTAAGAGTCAGTTCTTTTAGAAAACCTTCCATACGTGAATCCCACCTAGTCCTGGGCACTCAAATACTTTCACAGTCTTTAGAAATAACAATTATTAGGTTTTGTATATTATTATTTCCTTGATTTGGCTATTTTTCATCATGCTTCTTTCTCTGAGGCAAGGACCATATTTCTTTCCCCTTCCCTCCACCCTCACTGACAACCATGGCTTTACCTCAACCCACTCCTTGCCTTTCATCACCCTGGATACAGCTCTCTCATGACACTCTATTCTCAGGGTGGGGTATTGACTACCTATTTCCCAGACTGTGTTCTTCTGTCAAAGTCAGTTACCTTCCATGGAAATCACCCACATCCCCAACTCTCACCTTTCCTTTAGTGTGTTCTGTGAACCCGCACAGCATGTCTTCTTGCCCCCTCCCTGGGTCTCCGTTACTCTGTCTATAAAATGATTACAATTCTAGCTTTCTCCAGCTTGGTCAAAATCTGTTCGAGGAATCAACAGCTTGTGTTTTGTCCTCATTCAGTTAAAACCGAGAAGGATTTGGAGGAAATTATTTTTAAAAGCCAATTTTTTTCTCTATTGTGTTTCTAAAACTGGAATGGGAGGAGTTGGGAGAAGCGCTTATTTGCTAAAGAGTGGTGGGGGAGGGTAAAGGTGGGTAGGGTCAAGGGCAGCTAGGTGTGAGGGGTGGTGTTGGGGCAGAGTTAGAAGGACTAGGAGATCACATCTAGGGTTTTGACCCTGACTGCCTCACCAGGGCTACCACCTTCATGGCCTCCGACACTTATGCTGCCACATCTCATACCAAAATAGACCCAAGGATCAGTTGGAGGCTTGCAGGACCTCTTTCTTATATTTCCACCCCCAAACCACATTTCCAGATGTCTCTGCAGCAAAGCAAAATTCCACATAGGCAAGCCTTAGGGGAGGAGGGAAAGAAAAAAAGAAAAAGAGACAATTGGCACTGAAAAGCAGAAAGAGAAGATGGAGGTCTTAGAGAAGGGAGTATCCTGAGGAGGTGGGGACAAGGGGAGGAGAAGGGGAGGAGGAGAGGAGGAGGAAAGTGGGCCTGTCCCTTTAAGGGGGTTGGCTGTCAATCAGAAAGCCCTTTTCATTGCAGGAGAAGAGGACAAAGATACTCAGAGAGAAAAAGTAAAGGACCGAAGAAGGAGACTGGAGAGACCAGGATCCTTCCAGCTGAACAAACAGACTAGCCAGCCGGCTACCGTTGGAGTCAGAGTCCCAAAGACATGGGTGAGTTTCAAAAACTTTAGATTGGAAGATTCAAGCCAGAGCATAGGAATTTGCAAGAACTTTGGGGTTCAGAGTTTCTAATGGTTGAAATGAATTGTGTTCTGGCACTTGTTTTCTTTTTCATTCCTTAGCACGCAATTAGATTAACTCCTTCTCTGCTGTACTGAGAATGATGCTTTATTGCCAAAGAACTCCAGCAACACATGGAGAGTCCCACAGGTCCTTGGAGAGAGTGTCTGGAGGGCTGAATGTGGTCATGTGTCCTCCTACCCCCTTCCTTCCCTCTGCCTTCTCTTTTCCCCTGGTCCCCATGTACTGGTAATGGCCTGGTCAGCTGACATCCTTGGTTCTGCTGGAGGCAACTAATGTTGGCTGGCTCTCAGCTGTACAAAATGACTGCTTGCTTGAAACAAAATTTGGACCCTGTGGGGCATCAGAATGAAATTGGGTGACATGGATTCAGGCTTCGTCATGGCTGAGGAGGCCAATCTCAAGTTCAGGAAATGAAAATAAAGTCCTCAATGGCTTTACCATAAGGAAGAGATATGGGTACGGCTGTGTGTGTGTGCACATGTATGCACCCATTTGGGTGACCATATCTAGTAAATATTATAGACTTAGCCTTCCTGAGGGCATGACTCAGATTCTAAATCCCTGCTATGACAAGGAGGCTACTGGGACCTTAGGGCTCTTGCTGACTTGGTTGAGTCCTGAGGGCATCTCCGTAGAGAGAAGCTACATGGTCTGGTCTCCTGTAGTGTCCACTCAGTGCGAGACGTACAGAGCATAAGGATTTTTGTCCATACAGGAGGCCACAGAAACATGTAGACATTGCTCACATTTGGCAAAACAAGAGCAACAGCTTGAATGTGTCCTAAATGAAATGAGAATCAACTGTCCTGTGCATTCACCATCAAATGTATTACCCAGAAGGTTCCAAAAGCATCTATGGAGATGGGTTTTCAATTATATTAGGCTAGTGTCAGTTTTTAGGTTGTTTCATCCTGAAACACTGAGAGAGCTCTTGAGGCATGTATTCAGGCAGGATAATTAAGAAGGCATGAGCACTGGACTAGAAGTGAACATAATGAGGTTCAAATCCCAGATCTGCTACTTATGAACTTCGTGACATTGGGTAGGTTGCTATGAATTATTACGTCATCATCTGGAAAATAGGGATAAAGATGATTGCTTTGTCTACTTTCAGAGTTATAAAAATAAAAAATAATATGTGGGAGTACTTTGAAAATGGGCAAACTCTATAACAGTTATAAATAATAATAATACTAATTATTATACAATGATGCATGTACAGGCTGTCTCTTATTCTTCCTGAAATGATTGAGCTTTCTTTGCATGTACTTTGTGCACTTGGGTAAGAATTGTCCAATTGAGTGGGGCCAGATGAGAGGTGAATATTGCAAGAACTCAATTCCTGTCCTAGGTAATGTCAAGAACCTTGCCTGAAGTCAGGGCAGCTGATTAGGTAGGTTGTGAATAAAAAACAGAGAGGGAGTAAGGAAGGATGCTGAATACCACTTCCTCAGGGAGTAAAAGCCCTGAGGAAAAGGCAGGAAAAATCAGGTGACCATAGGGACATTTTCCTGTTACAGAGGCGGATGGTTTCCTCCAGGGAAGATTATTGCAGATGAGGGCACAGTCGAAGCTGTATATGGGATCTCTTATTCTGAGGGTGAGCCGTACATGGGCTAGGTGCACACGATGGAGTGGCCATTATGTTCTCAGTTATGCAATAGCAAAGTACTGATATTTCAAATACTTTGTAAGTAATAGACCATCTCTAGCAAGGTACTGGACTGCTACTGCTTCTGACAGGGAGTGTGTTGCTGTTTAACTACTGCACTAGACAAATTATATCATAGAATCTGGGATTGGACTGGAAGGAACTTTAGAAGCTGTCTGAGCTAATTCTCAGTGCAGATTTCCCTTCTCCAATGTTCCTACAGCTTCTTCTTCATCATCCCCAGGAACAGGAAGCTCACTACCTCCACCACAGAGAATCAAGTAGGAGGAACAGGGAATTCTGTAGTGTTCACACAAGAGATTTACAAGGGACATGATAGTTCATTAAACCTCTTCCTGATTTGGGAGAGGGATGTTCCAAATGAGTCTTTCGGATAACAATGGAACTGGAAAAGAGCCAAAGAGCAGTAGCTGATTATTCTCTGCTTAGCAACACAATGCCATTACTGAACAGCAAAATATTGGCTCTTGCAAAGCCTGATGTCTGAGAACAGTGGCTGTTACCCTGGTAACCAGACAATGATGCTTCCCTCCAAAGGTGGCTGTTTGCTGAGCAGTGTAGGTTTGGCTGGCTCACAGTGTGAGTGCAGCCCAGGCAAAAAGTGTGAAGGCAGAGCAGGGGTCCAGGTTTTTACAAAATGCCTGAAGACTAACTGAATCCCATCATGATGGCAAGAAGGCTGCAAGAGTGCCAGGAGCTAAAAAGAAAGCAGATGAAACCAGCACATTCACGTACTTTTCCTAGAGACACTGACTAAAATGATCATATGTACCCTTCCCCACCCGACTCCTCACCTCGGCCTGGCAGAGCCAGAGGAGAACCAGGCAGATTGGAAGGTCTGCTCTGCTTCAAGAGCCTTTTGCCCTGGGTTTCTTCTAGGAGAAGGTCTGTTCTGCTTCAAGGGCCTTTTGCCCTGGGTTTCTTCTAGGAAAGCCAGAAATTTACTCAATAACCTGACAACTAGAACTACGCTCTCAAATCTCTCTGAGTAGTAAATAGACCCAAAGAAACCCTTGAGAAATGGGTAGGAGGGAAAATACAGTCTCCAAACTCATGAAAGCAGAACCCTAGCCAATGGCATCTTTCCCCCTTGTTGTGTGTTAACTTGAAGCCTTGAAAACCACCCCCAGGGTTCTTGGTGTTGACAGAAAGCAACAGTAGAAATGCCCTCCTTGCCCACAGAACTTCAGGTCCAGAAAACATCAAGTTAGGGCAGTAAACTGATTGGGAAAGATAACATCAGCCTTGGCAGGTGAATAGAGTAGCTTTCCCTTCCCTTCCCACTGTCAGGGCCTGCCCAGTGTCAAACTCTCATCAAAAACCCCTTGGTTATTTTAAAATGGTCCTAAAGGTGATCACTCAGCTCTGCACTGGCCTCTGAGCTTTCTGCCAGGCCAGGCTCTGGAAAGGAGTCAGTGACATCCTAAGGAAGAGAACAAGGTTCCCTAGATCAGCTTCACACTGCGACCAAGGGAAGAGCAGGAATTGGTGGGAGACTGGGCTAAGGAAGAAAGTATGGAAACTGTTGTCTCTCAGCTTAGTGCCAGTTGCTTCTCTTTCACTTTCCCAGAAGTGGGCAAAGTGAGGACAACATGTCAGGGAGAGAGTTTAACAATCCAGTCTCTACCCCAGCCTCCCAATGTTTGGGTACAAGTTGGCATACATCAATGCACATGTGCACCCATGCATGTATGCATGGGTTAGTGTGTGTGTTTGGGGGAGGAGTAGGGAATATAGGAAACAAAGTGGTCCAGATGCTGTTGCCATGGTAGTAATAATATCTTTTCAAAGAGAAGGCTGCGTTTCATTTTTATTTAATTATGCCTGCATGACTTGACTATCTAGCAAGCTTGGATTTTCATGCCTCAGTGGCTACAGAGCCCCTTTCCAGCACTTGAACATGGTATAAGTGCTGATTTCATGTAGGAAAGACATGATTACAAGCAGGGCTTTGTCTGATTTGGATAAAGCCAGAAGCAAAAGTCTTTGTCTCTGGCACCTCCTGATGATTGTTGTTTTACTCCTAGAACCCACCCATTCATCCCCATCCATTCCTGGTACCAGTCACGGCTGCTCTAGCATCTTGGCCCTGTCAACTGCGATAGGTCCTGATCAAGTGAGCCTCTGTTCATGGGGTGAGGTTAAGGGGTGGGTTCTGGGAGGAGGGTAAAACTGTAGCTCAGATTAGAGACTTAGAGAGATGGGGCCAGTTTTTCACTCAATGAGCCTGCCTGTTGTTTAGCTCTATTGTATAGGGTTCTTCTATCTCTCCCTTTGTCAGCTGGATTCAAGGGACAGGCTGGGATTTGTGCAAGGCACAATTGGTCTCTTTCTATCATCCCTTTTGATCAAAGACCTTCCTTTCCTCCCTTTGATGGGTTCCCAGATTCAAACTGAATTTCCATCATGGAGCTCGTCCTTGAGGCATGCCCAGGGCATGGGAAAGGAGGGAGGGCTTGGGAGCTCTTGGCTCCTGCTTAAAGAAACAGCATCAGAATCAACCCAGTACAACCCAGTATCTATTTCTGGATAGACAGAAATCTGGACGAGAGTCACAGCAGTCCTGTTGATCCTTGTCAGATTCCTGTGAAGAGCATTAATGAGAAGGACTTGAAGTTCTATCACAGATTGATTAGTTTTGGGAGTTCACAGATACATCTAGCCAGCACTGAATATTTCCCCTTTGCTTACATTTTGCCCACAGGGCTTGGTTATACACATTTTAACACTAGATTGTAGGTAGCTTTGGTCTTTGATTTGACGCTATGTTTGTTCTCCCCAAGACTGAAAGGTTTCTGAAGGAAGGGACTGGGCCTTATAGTTCCCTTTTGTTTCCCACAGTATCTGGGTTATTGCCATATGCTTAATAATTGTACTGAATTCAATGAATGGAAAGGAAAACCCTGGGGAAGGTCATTATTTTTCTGTATGATCTCTCATCAAAGTCAGGTGGTTTAGGGACTTCCCTGGCAGTCCAGTGGTTAAGACTTTGCCTTCCAATGCAGGGGGCACAAGTTCAATTCCTGGTCATGGAGCTAAGATCCCACATCCCTAAGAGCCAAAACCTCCAAGAAAACATAAAATAGAAGCAATATATTATAACCAATTCAGTAACGACTTTAAAAATGATCTATATAAAAATCTTTAGAAAAGGTCAGGTGGTTTAATTCAATTCAGTTGCATTGGGTAATATTATTGCTATATAGTTCTTTTCTGCCAACTCCACCATGTTGCAGTCAATACTTAGCCTGGAAATGTAAGAATGTTTCCTGAGAGGCCAAGGAGGTTCTACAGAATCCCTCATGGCCTTCCTGAATCAAACCGGTAACTTTTCAACCATGAAGTCTTCTGAAATGGAGACCCTTTGGTTTTAGGTTATTGTTCACACAACCCCAAATTAAAGGGAACCCAATGAACCTTCCTCAGAATGTTTTGATTGTAAACTCCTTTGATGACACAATTTCTTGCATGTTCTGAGTTTTTCCCAGTTGGAATCCAAAATTTGATTTTTTGCTTGGGCTGACTGGTGGAGATTCTTCACTTCTGCTGAACTTAAATGCCCTCAGAACAAACATTTCATTTCAATGTGAAGAGATGGACATCTTATGCTGATATTGTTGAACTATTTATAGCTAAAGAGTGATAGATATACTCAGGACCATTTAATTTCAGCTCCACATTAGAGATTCATTAAAGCCTAGGTTTTTCTTGTACCTTGCTTCGAGTGACAGTAAAGCAGAAATGGGGGTGCTAAGTTATTTGAGCTCTAAGAAAATGGAGGAAAAATGGATTGAAGAATAGAGAATATCAGTGGATGATTCAGAGTTGCTCCCAAGGCTTAGCCCTTTATCACCCAGTAAGAACACTATATATGATACTCTCTGATTATTTGGATGATACAGGGATCAGATGGACTAACGAGGCTTTCCCCCCTAATCTTTACAACCCTGGAGGGGGGATCAGCTGAAACTTAGAGTGGAATTCTGTTTCATTAGCAAGAGTTCAAGTTTTTTCATTCCTGATCTCACCTGCACCACCATTTTAGCCCTCTCCAGGATAAAAAAGGTGGGGTGAGTCAGTGGGCACAGGATGGTCACTTGCTTGGGAGGATGGTTCTCCTTACTTTGGGCTAAACAAACAGTTCTTTCATTGTTCCCTGGGTCTGACCCCCTTCCCACCCCCAGGCCTGGAGGCCCCTGCAGAATACCAATGAGGCTCCTGAGATCTCAGGGAAAAAACAAGGCTTCTTTGTCCAAGGGAGCTATGGAGGGTTCTGTCCAAGCCCTGACCCTGTGCTGGGGAGAGAGGGAACAGTGGGGTCATGCACCTTCTCCTCCCTCCACCCCCAGGCTTCAGAGACCTTCTTTAGTAGAAGATTCTAAGAGTTTGGGAGTGGGGAAGATTTGGATAGGCAGAGAAGGAAAATGGCAGCACTGTTTATTTCCAAGCTCCTTTTCTTGACTTACAAGATGCATCTAGTATCTTGACCTATTAAGAAAGAGGAAGATCAATATCTGAATGTTTCCTGAGAACAATAATCAATTTCAAGTGCTGTGTTTTTCTCTCTGGTTTATATATGCGTTTATGTGCATGTTTGCATCCATGCATGTGCCCCCGCTCTGGCACAAGTGTGTGCGTGTGAGAACACACACACACACACACACACACTCACACACTCACACCCCATGCACCAGCTCTAATGAGGCACTCTTACCGAGCACAATTCATATTAAGTAAACTCTGCCTCCACTTAGAGCAGCGAAGCTACAAACTGATTGCTTTCCATAGAGGCCAAGTTTTCCGACAGCAGGCCTTCAGTTCTTAGAAAAGGGAGGAAATGCAGTTCTGCTTCAAATGTTAGCTACTTATTTTGCTTGGCTTGGGCTTCTATGCCTCATCTCTGGGGTGACACACAAGAATATTGAGGAAGAGGCTCTTTGAGCACCAAGGAAAGGCTATCATTATAGGGGACAGTGGGTAAGAGGACTCACTCACGCTGTGGCCCTGAGAGCAGAGACAAATGCCACTACCTCAGCTTTCTCACGATAGAGAGAATTTGGTCCTTCAGAATCTGTTCACATGGACATAGTTCAGGCACATCACCAGATGATCAAGCACTAAGGGCTAAAAAGAAACTGTACTAGTATTAAGAGAGTCAGGCAAAGGATTTTCCTGGTCCCTGGCATTAAAAAAATGAGCTTTGGATAAAGTCCAAATCTAAAAGTCAATACAATGCATTTTATTTGTGTAAGGAGTTTCAGCATGCTTTCCTAAAATAGCAGCTTCTTGGCACATTTGCTATTTATTTGTGTGTGTGTATTCACACAAATAATTTATATATGCATATAGTATATCAACCCTGAATATTCATTGGAAGGACTGATTCTGAAACTCCAATACTTTGGCCACTTGATGCATAGAGATGACTCATTGGAAAAGACCCTGATGCTGGAAAACATTAAGGGCAGAAGGAGAAGAAGATGACAGAGGACGAGATGGTTGGATGGCATCATCGACTCAATGGACATGAGTCTGAGCAAACTCTGGGAGATAGTGAAGGACAGAGAAGCCTGGCATGCTGCAGTCCATGGGGTCACAAAGAGTCAAATAGAACAGTGACTGAACAGCAACAATGCATATAATATATACAAAATAATTCATGTATCATATCTATGATATGTGAACAGATGGATAAAATTAGTGTATATATAACTTCTTTTCTGAAGATTTTCATTTCTTTCACCTTTTGGGGTTGTGGCCAAGAGACTAGAAGGTGCCTTTCCCATCATCTACTGGACATTTGTTGTTTCACTCCACATGACACCTTAGAGCTCAGGGCTTGTACTTGGGACACAGCTACTCTCAGAACCTGTGACTTCTTACTTGCCCTTCCTGTTTCTCAGCAACACTTGCATGGGGCCTGGGGTACCAGATCTGTGGAATTTCAGAGTCTCAGCATTTTAAGACACCTGTATTCCCAGGCCCTAGTGTGTTTTGTCACGCCAGAAAGACATTTCATGCTTTGTTGACTTTGTATAACGTCTCTTTGTAGTTGTTTTGACAGAACTCCAGGGTAGAACTAAGGGTGGGGACATTGGCCAAACTATAGCATAGGGGGACAAGTCAGCCATGCAAAGTGTCCCGAAAGCATTCAGCCTGTATGTTTACTACTGCGAGTAATAGTCATCCTCCCATGAACATCTCCTATCCTCTGCCAGTTCCCTCCTTTCTTTGGAGCGCTCTCCAGACATCCAGACTAAGAAGAATCAAGCATTCTGTGCTGCAAATGCGATGTTCAGAAATACCCAGGAACATGCAATTTCAGTTTTCCCACCTGAAATGCTCTTTAAGGGTCAACTCTTGTCTGACAATATCAATATTTCTATGAAATTGGAAAGGCATTTACCCTTTGTAACCATTTACTAGGCTGCCTGAAACTGTTGGTTGAAAATGTCAGGTCTACCTAGCTCATTCTCCTCCATAAACAAAAATGTCCCTATGGCAGAGTCTATGTCTTTTATATGTTCACACTCCACATGACACCTAGCACAATGCTGGGCACATAGTAAGTACTCCATAAAAGTTGATAAATGGCGAAAACAAACAAATCAGAAGGATAAGAAAGGAGGGAGTGAGAGCATCATCTTTCTAATGGCCTACTTGAATACTGATTATTCAAAAACTCATGGACATTTTGGGAATTCAAGGCAAGGATTTATCTTCAAGAATGGAACAAAATATGGTTGAGGGGATTCAGTCTCATATTCCAAAATTCTGAGGTTCTAGACTCTCCTGCTTTTGGTCTCTGAGGTGACCCCTCCTCCATCCCTGCATCCATGCATGTGAGCACAGGGCCTGGCTGGGCTGGCAGACAGAGAAGAGTGATGAACTATGTATTGTACATCCCTGACTGTTTGCCCTCCTTTTTCTTCAGGCTTATTAGAGTGCTGTGCAAGATGTCTCGTAGGGGCCCCCTTTGCTTCCCTGGTGGCCACTGGATTGTGTTTCTTTGGGGTGGCACTATTCTGTGGCTGTGGACATGAAGCACTCACTGGTACAGAAAAGCTAATTGAGACATATTTCTCCAAAAACTACCAGGACTATGAGTATCTTATCAATGTGTAAGTACCTACTCTCCCCCACCAATCCTGTCTATCTTCGAGACACAGAACTCATCAGTACCTTAGTGACTAGTAGGAGATTGGTGTGGAGGCAGACAGAATTCCGGGGTCTTCCTTCTTTTTTAAAAAACATTTTTTATTGGGGTATAGTTGCTTTACAGTGTTGTGTTAGTTTCTGCTGTACAACACAGTGAATCAGCTATATGTATACACATAGCCTCTCCCTCTTGGACCTCCATCCTACCCTCACCCACCATCCTACCCATCTAGGTCATCATAGAACACAGAGGTGAGCTCTCTGTGCTAATAGAGCAGCTTCCCACTAGCTATCTATTTTACACATGGTAGTGTATATATAGTGAAAGTGAATATATATATATATATATATATATATATATATATATATATGGCTTCCCAGGTGGTGTTAGTGGTAAAGAACCTGCCTGCCAAGGTTCTTGGTTGGGAAGGTCCTGGGTTGGGAAGGTCCCCTGGAGGAGGGTGTGGCTACCCACTCCAGTATTCTTGCCTAGAGAATCCCCATGGACAGAGGAGCCTGGCGGGCTATGGTCCATAGTGTTGCAAAGAGCTGGACATGACTGAAGCGACTTAGCACACACACAGTGTATATATATGTCAATCCCAATCTCCCAATTTATCCACCCCCCACTCTCTGTCCACACATGTGTTCTATACATTTATGTCTCTATTCCTGCCCTGCATATAGGTTCATCTGTACCATTTTTTCTAGATTCCACATACACACATTGATATGTGTGCAGATTCCACCTATAGCACATCTGAAGCCCTAAATGAAGGGGAAGTGCCACATTCAGGGGAGGAGGTCTGCCTGCCTGCCACCTCACTCCTACCACACCCACTCCACCCCTGCCCTTGCTTTGTCTCACATGTTCTCATTTCTGCTAGGTAGGGTTAACATGGACTGAGTTGGAGCCTCTGCAGTGGTCCATATAGAGAACTCGCAGGAGGCAGACTGATGAGACAAGAGTGGGGCTGCTGCTCTCGTTTCACCACACCACTTGAGTGTGCTCCAGCCCAATACTAAGCCTCTCCTGTTTCTAGACCAAGTTAGGCTCTACTTCCTTCATCCGTCTTCCTTCTTACCTAGCTCCTCTCTCCTCTCTCCTCTGAGGGAGCATCTCTGAAGGGTCAGGCCAAGGAAAGTAGGGTCCCAGTTCTTCAGGTCACAGGGTAAGACAAATGTGGGGGAGGAGCATCTTCTGTTACTACAATAAGTGTTGCTCAGTCGTGCCCAACTCTTTGTGACCCTATGGACTGTAGCCCGCCAGGCTCCTCTGTCCATGGGATTCTACAGGCAAGAATACTGGAGTGGGTTGCCATTCCCTTCTCCAGTTACCTCAATAAGTACAAGGTAGAAGCCTAGAGGAAGAACCTAGTGATTCCCCTAAAGCATCTCTAGCCTTGTTTATGAGCCTATTCAAGAGTCCAACTGACTTATGCAGCAAGGGAACTGGGTCCTCCATGCATAAGATTTTCTGGCTTTGTGTTATCTGTTAACACAGGATCCATGCTTTCCAGTATGTCATCTATGGAACTGCCTCTTTCTTCTTCCTTTATGGGGCCCTCCTGCTGGCCGAGGGCTTCTACACCACCGGCGCAGTCAGGCAGATCTTTGGCGACTACAAGACCACCATCTGCGGCAAGGGCCTGAGTGCAACGGTAACAGGGGGCCAGAAGGGGAGGGGTTCCAGAGGCCAACATCAAGCTCATTCTTTGGAGCGGGTGTGTCATTGTTTGGGAAAATGGCTAGGACATCCCGACAAGGTGATCATCCTCAGGATTTTGTGGCAATAACAAGGGGTGGGGGACAACTGGGCATGAGTCTGTGGCCTCATCCCCACCCAAGGCTGGGTCCTCTCTAGGGGCCTGGCTTCTGAGTGAGGACCTGATGGCTACGGCCAAATGAGGTCAGGAAGAACGTGGTGCCCAGCTGGCTTAGCCTCACTTTTCAAAAGGTCCCTAGAAAATTTCATCTCAAAAGGGAAAGCCTGAGTTCTGTGGGGTGCTTCATACAATCAGACCATTTCTAAGCCATCTACTGGTACCTCTTTGATCCCTTCCTAGCTGGGACCACAACAAGAGTAGATCTGACTGCCTAAGAATTTAAAATGTTTCTCAGTGGATTGAGATGTAGGTTCCTGATCTGAGAGGGAGGGTGGATCATAGAAATTAAGTGATTGACTCCGAGATGGAATCCATACTATTCTGGGATCCTACATTGTTGAAGGTCCCAGAGGGAACTAGCATAGATCTGCATGTTTAAGGCCTTATCTGTCAGAGGGCTATTATGCTTCTAGTGAGGTACGCATTGGTTTCCAGCCTCTACAGTTAAAGACCATTTGGGGGCTGAACATCTGGGGGTTGCACTGTTATCTTTTGTGGCTAGCAGTTGGCTTAGAAAGGTTTTTGGATTGGAATTGAAATCTCTGATTGGCTTTGTTCAATAACTAGGGATCCAAAGTCCTTTGACAAGGGGCATTTTCTAAGCTCAGCCTAAGGCATTTAAATGGCACGACTTTCTTTCAAGATCTCTTTTGATTTCTTCACACCTTATCTGTCCAAACAATCTCCCGAAACCTTTCTAACCCAGGGGTCCTCCTCACTCCAACCCCCACCCATTCTCCCCCTCCCCGTCATTACTTGGGGCCAATTCTCTAGTAGATAAGATACTGCCAATGACATTTGGCAGAGGTGCCCCGCTTACTAATTTTATTTGGTGGAGATCCCTGAAATCTGGTTTCATGTCTGGCACGTGCCATTCCAGGATCTCTTTGTTTACCTTTCAATGTCTGCAGGCTGACACTGATTTCTAACCACTCCATGTCAATTGTTTTAGTTTGTGGGCATCACCTATGCCCTGACCGTTGTGTGGCTCCTGGTGTTTGCCTGCTCTGCTGTGCCTGTATACATTTACTTCAACACCTGGACCACCTGCCAGTCTATTGCTGCCCCCAGCAAGACCTCTGCAAGTATAGGCACTCTCTGTGCTGATGCCAGAATGTATGGTGAGTTAGGGTGGCTTGGCTCTCCCACTCCCTATAGAAGCATGATATATTTGGTTCTTAGGCTAAGGAGGGTGGTATTATGGGGAGAAATAAGAAGTATGGATGCTCGTTAATCCCTCTCCACTGAAACCAGAGAGATTTCTTCCCTGAGAAGGGAACTTGTTGGAAGTGGTGGGAGTTTTCTTGGCTGTTTGCATTGCTTTCTCTTAGTTGACTGCTGTTCTGAAACCAGAAGCAGCCCATTTCAATAACAAACAGAAAATTTTTCAACTGTTCAATACCACCTTCTATTTTTTGAGTAAATCTTTAGAAAAGAAAATCCTGATAATTAGTAGGACCCAACTTTTAAGCCAGGCTGATTAAAGATGAAAGAAGTTCTCCAGGTAACCCCAAAGCTCCGTGAAGGTTACTTTGTGATATTTGTCTCTTACTTAGGTGTTCTCCCATGGAATGCTTTCCCTGGCAAGGTGTGTGGCTCCAACCTTCTGTCCATCTGCAAAACAGCTGAGGTGAGTGAGCCATTGGGTTATTTTACAATGAAATGGCCCAAACTGTAACATTTCTACCCATCTTGGATTTTAAGGACTACAGTTTCTCTTTGCTGGGTTTTGAGTTAGCAGATTGTCTTCTATGAAATATCGCCTGAGCCAGTAAGCGTATACTTGGTAAAATATCTAGTTTCCTAAAAACAGCAGATAAAACCTTCCATTCTAAGGCTTACTCTCTTAAAAGAGAAATTTGTAGATTTAGGTAAAGATAGAGCTTAATGGCAAAATCCCTCAAGTGAACATTTTTATTCTTAAAAACCTTATCAAGGAAATGAGTTGTGCACAGATATTCATAGATTTTATAACACACATTTCGTTTGGAACTTCTCAATCTCATTTAAAAAGAAAGTACATTTGAAAAAGGAAAACACTGTATTGAAAATGGATATTATGCACAAATGCAGCAGGGGAATAAAAGGAAGGAATAAGGCAGTAAACTATTTCTTTGAAAGCAAGATGTTTTGGGATCCCAGGCACAACCGTGGGGAACCAGTTGATTATTTGGGAGGACTATATTATTTTATGAGTATTCTGTGTTCTGGGTGCTATGGGTACACGGAAGAATGGGAGGCCTATAGAAGTGACAAGTTAGTTAGAGATGCCAAATTAACACACAAAAATATATTAACACCTTCTGAAAGTTGCGCTTCACAATCTACAGCACAGCTTATTTTTGCTGTTGCAAGACCCAGCTCTTCTGCATTTTCTTACAGTTCCAAATGACCTTCCATCTGTTTATTGCTGCGTTTGTGGGGGCTGCAGCCACGCTGGTTTCCCTGGTGAGTTGTCTTTGAATGATCTTGGCAAATAAATGGTCCTGGGATAGCTTGGAGACAGCTATGCTGAAAGGTAAAAAAGATAGATTCCTTCTAAACTTGAAATGCTGGAGAGAAGCTCCTGGGCAGAGACGGCAGAGTATAGAGACTATGTCTTTCTACTTTGGGTTGGCAAGGCAGAAAAATTTCAAAAATGAGATAGGAACAAGCGAAGTGATATGAGGGAAGAGGAGGAAAGAGATTCGTGGTCAAGAAATAAGATATTGGGACTTCCTTGGTGGTTCAGTGACTAAGATTCTGAGCTCCCAACACAAGGGACCTGGGTTTGATCCCTGATCAGGGAACTAGATACCACATGTCACAACTAAGAGTTCACATGCTGTTTCTAAAGATTCTACAGGCTGCAACAAAGATCAAAGATCCCATTTACTGCAACTAAGACCCGGCACAGCCAAATACATACATACATACATACATAATTTTAAAAAGAATAATAAGATATAGCATTTACAGAGCATGTAACATTGCCAAGTGCTTTGCAGTCAGAAATTATCATTAATTCTTAACACATCCTGGTCAGATCAGTGACAAGAACACTGAAACCTTACTAAACGTGATTTTTTGTAGCCTGAAATTCTATATACCATAAATAGGAATCCATCTTGGATGCCTTCCAAGGGATTTAGTTACTCTCCTGAAAATACAGGAAGGACCTCTTAACACTATTAGAATTGTTATTATTGATGGTGTGGCACAGTGTCAATGTCATGCCTTCATTATTAAGAACACGGGGTACTGAATAAGTGTTGATCTACCCAGGATCAGCTTGCAGCACTCCTGGCTCCCACCGCTGAGGGTTTTATCCAGAGTTGAGTTGTTCCTCATCTTGTGAAATAAATGGCTGTATTAAGTGGGAGAAAGTTGTGCTGCACAGTGGGACTATGCCTCTACAGGAAGTCTAGGTCACTCAGACATACAGATATGATGATGGCAGAGTCCAGGTAGTGTTCACTTCCCTGAGGAAAACTCAGTGCTGGGCAGAGCAGAGGTGTAGAAAAAATCCTTGTTGAGTTGATTCTCTGGGCCTGTCTCATGGAGGACTTCTAGTCAAGTATACAGGGCAAAAGCCTGAATGTGTTCCTTTGTGCAGAATATTTTTTTCTTTATTTACCTGTGATTTTATTTCTACCCTTCCTCATTCCCAAAAGGATTGGAAAAGAGAGAGCTGCCTTTTCTATTCTCACTAGTCTTCTCTCTTCTCTTCCCTACAGCTCACCTTCATGATTGCTGCCACTTACAACTTTGCCGTCCTGAAACTCATGGGCCGAGGCACCAAGTTCTGATCTCCTGTAGAAATTTCCCTTTCTCTAATAGCGAGGCTCTAACCACACAGCCTACAGTGCTGCGTCTCCCATGTTAACTCTTTGCCTTTGCCACTGACTGGCCCTCTTCTTACTTGACGAGTGTAACAAGAAAGGAGAGTCTCACGGTGATTAATGTCTCTGCGGATTCTCCCCTCTTACGTACCTCTTTTAGTCATTTTGCTTCATAGCTGGTTCCTGCTAGAAATGGGAAATGCTTAAAGATGGTGACTCCCCAACTGCAAGTCACAAAGAAGTGGAGGCTCTCATTCAATTTTCAAGCATCTCCTGAGGACCAGGAAGTGTTTTCTTCTCAAAGGGCACTTCCACTGATGAAAACAAAGTGGAAAGAAAGATGTTCAGGTAGAGAGAAGGGAGGCACCTGTCCCTGTTGCCATCTTGGGAGCCAAATATATTCTCTTTGGTGTACAAAACCGAGAACTCACTCCAGTCTCCCTAGTACCACTGAAGAGAGAAGAAAAAAAAAAAAAAAAGAATGCCAGCAAAACAATAAGAGCATTTGCCCAAATCTACCTATTGCAGCTGGGAGAAGGGGGTCAAAGCAAGGATCTTTCTCCCATAGAAAGAGAGCACTGACCCCCATGGCGATGGACTATTTAAGCCCTAACTCAGCCAACCTTACTTATAGCATAAGGGAGCATAGTGTTTGTGTAGACAAAGGGGGCGCTTGGCCTTATACCTCGTTAGAGAAGAGAAACAGGGTGTAGTCAGCATCTTCTTACTCCCTTCTCCCTGATAACAGCTACCATGACAACCCTGTGGTTTCCAAGGAGCTGAGGGTAGAGAGAAACTAGTTCATATGAAAAATAGACTGGCCTAAGGAGCAGCAGTCGCTAGTGGCTAACGGTGTAAACTGGGCCAGCCCTCTGGTAGACACAGGATAGATAACTTTTTGGATAGCATGTCTTTTTTCTGTTAATTAGTTGTGTACTTTGGCCTCTGTCATATCTTCACAATGGTGCTCTTTTCATGGGGTATTAGCCATTCAGTCATAGCAGGTGATTTGAAGATCTTGATTTGTTTCAGAATGATGCACATTTCGTATTTTCCAGCTTGTCTATCATTTGTTTGAGGTTGTACCAGAAAGGTCTGGAGAATGATTCTTTGATTATGATTCTCTAACAAATGAAAACTGGACATTAAACAACACAAATGATATGTAAAATTGGCTAGTTCTTGCATCTGTTGGGATTTTTGACCAATGATTCCGTTCTTTGCAGAAACAGATTTGGTGAATTCGAATCTCAGTTTGAGTAACATATCTGATTGTCCTTTCTAGGTGGTGGGAGATAATTTGATTTAGTAATGTTACCTTGGTGTGTTAAAGAGTTAGTTTTAACATACAAGTTATTCTCTCCTGGTGCAGATCACATAACTAAATGCACCAGCCATTAGCTATTCTGTTGGTGAGGTTCCATGGAAAAGGAAAGGGGGAAAGAGTTTGAAACTCAAATAGCTCCCAGGTTTCAGTCTTCCCTTTTTATGTTTGGGTTTTAATGTTGGGTTAAAAAACAAAAAGCTGATTGGTCTTTATTCAGGGAAAGATTTTACGGGTATGACTGTAGGCGGCTCTTTTGATGTAAAGAGTGGTTTTGCTTTCTCCCCCAAAGTGGTTTCAACAACATTTAAGGAGATGTAAAATTGTTACCAAAAAAACACTTGATATTTGTTTTCAGCAAAGTATACAATATAAGCTTCCAGGCTGCATATAGGGAGAAGATGGAAAAGGTTCTGTAAGAAACCAATCAAGATCAAGGAAAGTGAAGTAATCCATACCTTGTGTTTTGTTTTGATTTAATAATATAACAAATAACCAACCCTTCCCCGAAAACTTTCTATGTATACATACACACATATACACATACGAACAGAGTTAATCAACTGAAAGTGTTTCCTTCATTTCTGATATAGAATTTCAATTTTAACACACATAAAGGATAAACTTTTAGAAACTTATCTTACAAAATGTATTTTATAAAATTAAAGAAAATAAAATTAAGAATGTTCTCAATCAAACAACTGTGTCTTTGAATTGAATTGTTCTGTTTGACTCCACAATAGCAGTTCAACTAATTGCACCTTTATTGTGCTTTGTTCAAGGACCTCATTTATTTTTCAGGTCATCCCAAGTCATTCTCACAACAATTTTCTGAAATAAAGAGTAAATAAATCACTTCTGTTTTTATAGTTGGAGACACTAAGAAATAGAGGCAAGGTAAATTACCACAAATAACCAGTATATATCTGGGCTTGGACTAGCACTCAACTCAGGTCTTGATACTAATTCATTGCATTTTAGGGTTTCTTTTCACTTAGAAATTGGGTTTCAGAGTGTTGTACAAATTCAGAGTCAAATATGGTTACTTCTTTTATATGACAATGGGCTTCCCTTGTGGCTCAGCTGGTGAAGAATCCACCTGCAATGTGGGAGACCTGGGTTCGATCTCTGGGTTGGGAAGATCCCCTGTAAAAGGGAAAGGGTACCCACTCCAGTATTCTGGCCTGGAGAATTCCGTGGAGCTGTACAGTCCATGGGGTTGCAAAGAGTCGGACATGACGGAGTGACTTTCACTTTTATGTGACAATAGTGCCCCAGCCCTGGTGTGTATAGGATTCAGTTATTGTTAACTTTTCTTTGAGTTGTTTGTATATTCCAATAATGAACGCTTAGTGCTTCAGGCACGAATAATGCTTAGTTTTATATGAGAAGTACTGGGTGAAAGGTTTAATGTATGGGCAGAACAGATATAGTAAAGGCAGTGTAAATGTAAACAATCTGTGGCAGGGCAGTATTAAGCTAACTAGCAGCACATGCTATCCCAACGACCCACTCACTAGCCCACTTAGGACACAGCATCCAATCCCTGTCCCAACCCTAGGCTATGATTTGGCATTCTAACGACCAGCCTAAAGAGATGGCAAGGAGCATCATCAGAGAGAAAAGAGTCTAGCTTGGGGGCAACAAGATATTCATCAGTTAAGGAGCTCTGTACAAAAGTAGTTTCAATGTAATCTCCTGGTTTCTGCTTCACTGCAATTAATATTCTGCAAGCAAGGCTAGTTGGATGACTTTAAGACAAAAAGAATAAAAATATGAAAAGGACTTATTTTTAGACACTGGCAAACAAGGACAGAGCACCATATTTTGGAAAACTGATTCAGGGTGCTATAAAGTGAATGTATTTTTGCCTCAGAACAGTGGAAAGCCAGTTCCCAAGAAAGCTGTGTTCTCCATCTGCCCTTATTTGGCTCTGCCCTCTGGGACCCATCTATAGATCGAGTTTTCATGCTCTCAGAAGCTGAGAGCACATCCAGTCTATCAACTGAGTGCATTGTTCTTAGCTCTCCCACACACCATAAACCTCCTTTCTCTGAACTGAAAGAGTTCTCTTTGTGCCTAGATCAGCCAAAGATCAAGATGCAGCAGTATAAACAAGAAACATTTTCTTACAGCGTCAATTGTATTCCTTTTCACATCTCCAGGGTCAGTACTGAGTGCAGTTATGCAGGGTGTGGAAGCTGTGGGTTTGGCCCAGAGCAACATTCATTCATTCACTAATTCAGTCTACAAATATTAATTGGGCCCTTATAAGCTTTGTGCTAAATCCTAGGAATTTCAGGTTTGGGGGTGATGTGAGTAGAAAGGGGATAAAGATATAATCTCAAAGATCTCAGTCACCCTCAACCATAGTGGAGAAATCTCCCAGGGTGGAGCATGGGAGCAGTGGAGGCAGGGAGCATGCAAGAAGCAGTCTGACTGGCTGACTGCAGTGGGCATCTGAATTCTCCCTTCAGTATGTGGGAGAGGTTGAGGTTAAGGGCCATGACTTCACGTGGCTCTGGTTTTCTAGTGCCCTGATAAAAACAAAACTTCAATTTAGAGCCCTGACAACATGTGACTTGCTCTCTGTGTCACCCTGCTCCTGGCCTTACATGTGACAGTATTTATGCACACACTGTCACAATGAGTGTGCGTGCTTCCACCCACTCAGTCATCTGGGGAGTCAGAGGGCACACACATCAGAATTTACGTAAACACAGGCTATTCTGCCTGACTTTTTTTCCTTCCAGGCCAAATCTGAGAAGCCATGCATGAGTAATATGAGACACATGATACTTTTCTCTTTGATTTTTCATATTGAGAGCACAGACAGCGTGTCTATTTCGACATTCATGTCTAGCTTGATGAATATTAAGTAACAGGGAAGAAATAGCCATTCTTACATTAAAAAATCAATACTTGCCTTTTCCTACATAAATAAAAAGGTAAGGAATTCAAGTCAATATCTATAAATGGAAGATTTTCCTTGTCCAATTTGAAACAAGAAATCATACTTTTCCCAATTTTTATTGTCCTGGAAAGTTTGGTGTCTATGTGTTCCAGCTCTGGAACTCCTTGATTTGATCAACTTTATTCCAAAGGAAAGAAAATTAAGATAGAGTTATGAGCATTTTCCACGTAACGAAATAATCAAAGGAATATCCAAATAATCAAAGGAAATCCAACCTTAACATGATTCAAACCTTCGACAAATGTTCAATGAATTCTCTGTGCCAAGTGCCGTGCTAGTTGCTGGTAATATAGCTTAGAACTCAACTAAAGGAAAAAAAAGTTAAGGAGGGAGACAAGAAATGTGGTAAAGAATGAGAGTAACATCCTGAGACAGAAAAGGTGGGGAAAAAGAGAAATTTGTACAGTCCCTTGAGAAACGGAGTCAAGTAAATGAAGACGGAGGCATACGAGTCTGTGCCTAGAGAAAGAGGCCTGACATACTATGGTATTAGGGTCGAAAGATGTTAATGCATTTCTAATGCATTGTCCATCAACATAAACAGTAAGCCTCCAGCTCTGGGCTCTGAAGGAACTATATTAATTGATACTCCAATCTATTATGTGAAGGTCTAACTTTCAAACATGAAAAGGGAAAAACAGCAAAGCTGGGTTCTGACGGTTGTAAGAGAGTTGATACTTGAAAATTTATAGGTGGCTCAAATTTTTAAAAATATTTTTTTCTGATTAAGTTCTTTAAAAAAATTTAAAAGTATAGTTGAAGTACAGTGATATTTTATATAAGTTGTTGTTCAGTTGCTAAGTCGTGTCTCACTCTGAGACCCCGTGGACTGCAGCACACCAGGCTTCCTCGTCCTTCACTATCACCGGGAGTTTGCTCAAACTCATGTCCATTGAGTCAATGATGCCATCCAACCATCTCATTCTCTGTCATTCCCTTCTCCTCCTGCCCTCAATTTTTCCCAGTATCAGGGTCTTCTCCATGAGTCAGCTCTTTGCATCACATGGCCAAAGTATTGGAGTTTCAGCTGCAGCAAGAGTCCTTCCAATAAATATTCAGGGTTGATTTCCTTTAGGATTGACTGGTTTGATCTCCTTGCAGCCCAAAGGACTCTCAAGAGTCTTCCTCAGCACCACAATTTGAAAGCAATAATTCTTCGGCACTCAGCTTTCTTTATGGTCCAACTCTCACATCCATACATGATTACTGGAAAAACCATAGTTTTGACTAGATGGACCTTTGTTCTCAAGGTGATGTCTTTGCATTTTAATACACTGTCTAGGTTTGTCATAGCTTTTCTTCCAGGGAGCAAGCATCTCTTAATTTCACGGCTGTACTTACTGTCCACAGTGATTTTGGGGCCCAGGAAAATAAAATCTGTCTCCGCCTTCACTTTTCCCCCTTCTATTTGCCATGAAATGATCGGACCAGATGCCATGATCTTAGTTTTTTCTGATGTTGAGCTTCAAGCCAGCTTTTTCACTTTCCTCTTTCACCCTCATCAAGAGACACTTTAGTTCTTCTTCACTTGCTGCCATTAGAGTGGTATCATCTGCATATCTGAGGTTGTTGATATTTCTCCTGGCAATCCTGATTCCAGCTTTTGATTCACCCAGCCCAGCTTTTCACATGATGTACTCTGCATGTAAGTTAAATAGGCAGGGTGACAATATACAGCCTTGTCATACTCTTTTCCCAACTTTGAACCAGTCAGTTGTTCCATATCTGTTTCTACTTATTGCTTCTTGACCCATTACAGGTTTCTCCAGAGACAGGTAAGGTGGTCTGGTACTCCCATCTCTTTAAGAATCTTCCACAGTTTGTTGTGATCCACACAGTCAAATTCTTTAGCATAGTCAATGAAGCAGAAGTAGATGTTTTTCTGGGACTCTTTTGCTTTCTGCATGATCTAATGAATGTTATTCATTTGATCTCTGGTTCCTCTGCCTGTTTGAAACTCAGGTGACTGAGTGGTAAAGAATCAGCCTGTCAAGCTGAGGATGCAGGTTCAAGCTCTAGGTCAGGATGATACCCTGGAGCAAGCAGGAAATGGTAACCCGCCCCAGTATTCTTGCCTGGGAAATCCCATGGACAGAGGAACCTGGCAGGCTACAGTCCTTGGGGTCACAAAGAGTTGGACACCACTTAGTGACTAAAACAACAATTGTGAAAGTTACAGGTGTGCAATATAGTTATTCACAATTTTTAAAGGTAATAGTCCATTTACAGTTATTACAAAATATTGGCTATATTCCTTGTGGTGTACAATATATCCTTGTAGATTATTTTGTACAGAATAATTTGTACCACTTAATTCCCTACCCCTATATTGCCCCTTGGAGAAGGCAATGGCACCCCACTCCAGTACTCTTGCCTGGAAAATCTCATGGGCGGAGGAGCCTGGTGAGCTGCAGTCCATGGGGTCGCTAAGAGTCAGACATGACTGAGTGACTTCCCTTTCACTTTTCACTTTCATGCACTGGAGAAGGAAATGGCAACCCACTCCAGTGTTCTTGTCTGGAGAATCCCAGGGATGGGGGAGCCTGGCTGGGCTTCCGTCTATGGGGTCGCACAGAGTCGGACACGACTGAAGCGACTTAGCAGCAGCAGCAGCATATTGCCCCTTCCCTTTCTCTCTCCCACTTGAAACCACTTGTTTGTTACCTGTATCTGTGAGTCTACTTCTTTTTTGTTATATTCACTAGTTGTATTTTTTCAGATCAGATCAGATCAGTCTCTCAGTCATGTCCGACTCTTTGCGACCCCATGAATCGCAGCATGCCAGGCCTCCCTGTCCATCACCAACTCCCGGAGTTCACTGAGACTCACGTCCATCAAGTCAGTGATATCATACAGTATTTGTCTCTCTGACTCATTTCACTTATCATAATGCCTTCAGAGTCTATCCATGTTGCTGCAAATGACAAAATTTTGTTTTTATGACTGAGTAGTATTCCACTCCACATCTTCTTTAGCCATTTATCTGTTGATGGATGCTTAGGTTGTTTCTATATCTTGTTAATTGTAAACAATTAACTATGTTTACATGAAAATTTTGGTACATGTGTCTTTTCAAGTTAGTGTTTTTTTTTTTTCAGGTATATACCCAGGAGTGGAATTTCTGGGTCATATGGTAGCTCTATTTTTAGGTTTTTGACAAACCTCCATACTGTTTTCCACCATGGCTGCACCAATTTACATTCCCACCAACAGTGTAAGAAGGTTCTCTTTGTTCCACATCCTTGCTAGGTAGCTCTCATTTTATTTGATGATTTGAGCTTACATCTAGAGCAACTTAAAAGAGAAGAAAAATGTGGCTCTGGCAGTCAAAACTCTCTTTCATGCCTTTAGATGTGCTAGTTATGAATTTGTTGAAATCTTATTTGATTTAAAATGTGAAATCAGCTAACAGTAACGAAAAAATGCTGACAGAAACATAAGCATTCTCCTATGTGTGTGCTCATTCACTCAGTAGTATCAGACTCTTTGCGACCCCATGGACTGTAGCCCATCAGGCTCCTCTGTCCATGGGATTTCCCAGGCAAGAATACTGGAGTTGGGTTGCTATTTCCTCCTCCAGGGGATCTTCCTGACTCAGGAATCAAACTTGAGTCTCCTGCATTGCAGGCAGATCCTGGGAGCTAGTTAGAAATGTAGACCCTCAGGCCCTGCCCTAGAATTACTGAATCAGATGCCACAATTTAACAAGATCTAAGAGAACATTTTTCTGTATGTAATTATGTAAAAATGCATTAAAATGTATAATATACTTATCTTAAAAAATTAATGATATTTGTGCACTGCCTTACTAATATATGCATTATAAAGCATGTAAAACAGAACATTTAAAATGTGAATATGAAATATTTTGAAATAAAGTTTCTTTCATTTGATCACATATGTAAATTTATCTCTTATTTGAAACATTCCTATAAATATTTTAGTGAGAACAATGTGATTGAATATGTCTCATGAATTTTGTAATGTTGGAATATAGCAGTTTAGGGCTTGGATCCAATGAATGTCATAGCTGGAAACAATGTCTAACTAAGATTCATAGATCTAAATGGCTGTGGTATGACATTACCTGTGCTCAGTAAATCATGTTACTAACTTTTCACTTATGCAAAGGTTTTTATTAAAATTTGGGTATTAAATTCCTATTCTCCCTAGCATCAATCAGTGGCTCTTGCAGAGTAAAATATTTTTACAAATCAGTTCAAGCTATTGCAGGCTGTTTTAGGCAAGTTTACAACATCTTGTTACATTTTTTTCACACAATTCTCAGCAACAAAATTACAAGAGGATAATAAAAAACACTCTCTGTGACCTATGCCTTTGAAAGACATTTCCTTTCTCACTTATTGTTAAAAAGACATATTTCCTTGACAGACAGACTGAGTGATGACATCAGTCAACCTTTATATTAGATATTAATGAGATAGTTTCTTTCTTTTTTAAGACTAAAAATTAATATAAATGCTAGTTCTGATGAATCATATTTCAGTCTCATAGAGTACACACATCCCACATTAGAGACCATACTGTGTAGCAGTTTTTCCAAACCATTTTGAGTATGAAAATCTCTTGCTTTAAGGTGAAAACTTTTCTCAGGTATCACCATGATAGTGGTCATATTTTACCATTAATTGGTTGAAAAAAATATTTAAAATTTACTGTTAATTTGGTAATACTCTTTTTTATTAATGTAAAGAGTTTCTCTTTTATTCTTCTTTTTAAAATTTAAGTGTAGTTGATTAAGAATATTGTGTTAGTGAGAACAATGTGATTGAATATGTCTCATTAATTTTGTAATGATGGTTGAACATTTTGGAATATAGCAGTTTAGGGCTTGGTTCCAATGAATGTCATAGCTGGAATTAAGAATATTGTGTACAGCAAAGTGATTCAGTTACACATATGCACATATATCTACATTTTTTTCAGATTTCTTTCCATTATGGGTTATTAAAATATATTGAATATAGCTATACAGTAGGCCCTTGTTATTTACCTACTTTATATATAGTAATGTGTACTTGTTAATCCCAACTCCTGATTTATCTCTCCCTCCCCTTTTTCCCCTTTGGTAACCATAAGCTTGTTTTATATGTTTGTGAGTCTGTTTCTGTTTTGTAAGTTCACTTGTATCATTTTTTTTTAGATTTCATTTATAAGCTATATTATTTGATGTTTCTCTTTCTCTGTCTGACTTATTTCACTCAGTCTGACAATCTCTAGGTCCATCCATATTGCTGCAAATGTCTATTTCATTCTTTTTCCTGGTTGAGTAATATTCCTCTGTGTGTGTGTGTGTGTGTGTGTGTACACACCACATCTTCTTTATCCAGTCACCCGTTGATGGACATTGAACATTTAGATTGCTTCCATGTCTTGGCTATCGTAAATAGTGCTGCTACGAACATTGGAGTGCATATATCTTTTTGAATTACAGTTTTTGTCTTTTCTGGATATATGGTCAGAGTGGGATTGCTGGATCATATGGTAACTCTAGTTTTTTAAGGAAACTCCATATTGAATAACACTCTTATAAAACATTTTCTTATAGAAAATTTCCAATATACACAAAAGTAGAGAATCAATTTCATGTATTATTTACTCAACTTCAACAATCAACATTCAATAGCACTTTAAAGCGAGTTTCTATTTTATCGCTGTCCACATACATGAGGATATTCATTGATTTATTATAGTGGCAATCCTTGGTGTTCAGCTGGATGTGGTGACTCCTTGCAGAAATGCTGCCATTTTCTACCCTACATGCATGTGGACAGATGAACAAAGCTTAGAGAACTGTGTCACTCTAGAGTCTAAAATCTTTGTGAGTTAAACTAGGCCAGGAGGTGACAATATACTTGAATCATTTCATATTGGCCCCCACAGAATCACTTTTAGTAAACTGCTCTGCTTTGTGATATTAGGGACCTATACTAAGGAGTGTTTCTAAAAAGCAGTCTTATGCAACAGTGACTATGTTTACTATGGGTATGTTTTTGTGGGTGTCATTCACTATACTATACTATATTTACCTAGAAAGCAACAGTGGAGACATTCCACAATCTCTGAATCAAAAATAGCTGAGCCTTATTTGAATGGTGGGGTAATGCAAGTTCATTATGATTACTGATGTTGCTGTGTTTTGGATGCTTTTTTTCTGGAGCACATTCAAGCACTTTAGTAATTTAATCAATTTTTGAGTTGTTGAAACCATTCCAGAGCAACCTCTTGCTTCGTTGGGTTCTCTTTCTTTCTCTCTTTCCCCTCTGGAGCTGGCTGCACAGGGTGGTCGGGATTGAAAGACGAAGAAAAAAACAGTTCTAGGTCTGTTTTTTTTTTGTTTTTTTTTTTTAATTTTTTTTCTCCAGCCTCAATTTCAAACTCCAGAATACAGAAATAAAAGACTGGGCTCAGATGTGGTTTTGGAGTGAGTTAATACATGGATTCAAGTATGGTGAATTAACATCTCTCAACCAGACCTTGGCAGATTTGATATTCCAACCCTGAGATGAACTCCAGGTGTTTTTTTTTGTTTTGTTTTGTTTTGTTTTTGCCGTTTTTAATATATCATCCTTGAAGGTACTCTATCTGGAAAACACTTCAAAAAATAGATATAAATTTGAATTAAAATGGCTTCATGCCCAGAGTTTTTATTTTCACAGTTTGGGAAGGCTTTTACATTGTTCATTACTCTCTTTCCCATAATAAGAGCTGAGGGGAGCTAATTCCCAGGGCTGTTCTCCACATTCTGGGGTCTGCAATTGTTTCAAGGAGTATAAAAAATATTAAAAAGATTTTAATGCAATTAAAATTTTAAAGGCATATGCCATACATTTTAAGGAAAACATGAGATAAACTAAAATAAAAGAAGCAATAATTTTCGGTTCTAAAATATCTGGAAATTACTGCTTTAAACAGTTACCAAAGGCGTGGATTCTGCCCCATTTCCTCCGCTTCTGCCTTCCTGGGCTTATGGATGGGTACACTGATGTCCCCAGGAATAGGTTTTGCTCTGACCCCCTATGTTGATAGTCATGGCCCCTCCTCCATAATGTTTCTGCACCCCATTCTCACAGCCTGAGTATTCACCTTGTACCCCAGATATAATAGGACTGTCCCAATTTTGGATCACTACAACAGTAACTTATAACCCTGGTTCCCTCCTAGGAGTATGGCTCAGAATTGCTGTTACCAGTTGGTTCACCATTCCTGTTCAATGGTGACAGGCCTAGCAACCACTGGCAAATCTGCCTAAACCTCTCTAGATTCTATTTCTGCACTCTGTTCACCCTACTGGCTTAAAAAGAAATCCCCTGCCCCACCAGACAATCTGGTAACATGAATAACAACCTGGAACTATAATAACAGCAAGCACATAGAACTTCTACTGTGGGTCAGCATTATTCTTAGTGCTCTGCAGCTTATGAACTCATGCAAGCTTCATAACAACCCAAAGGTCAGTACTATTAATATAAATGATAAAGATGAAGAAACTGAAGCATGGTACAGGTTAAGTACATTGCCCAAAGTTATAAGCTGATAAATGGTGGAACTAAAACTTTTTGAACCACTTTATTGAGGGATGATTGACATACAAAAAGCAGTAGATATTTAATATATTACAACTTGATGTGTTTGGAAATAAGTATACCTTGTGAAACCATCATCACTCTCAAAGCCATAAACTTAGCCATCACATCCAAAAGTTTCCTCTGCCCATTGTGTTTTGCTTTGTTTTTCCTTTTGCCATAAGTGAAAGTGAACGTTGCTCAGTTGTGTCTGACTCTATACAGTCCATGGAATTCTCCAAGCCAGAATACTGGAGTAGGTAGCTATTCTCTTCTCCAGGGGATCTTCCCAGCCCAGGGATCAAACCCAGGTATCCTGCACTGCAGGCAGATTCTCTACCAGCTGAGCCACTAGAGAAGCTTTGCCATAAGAACACAACTTAGGAAAATTTTAGCTACACAATCCAGTTAAAAGGTCCTGTTAATCACAGGCCCTGTGTTGAAAGTAGGTCTCCAGAACCTATTTATTTTGCATAACTGAAACAGTGACAGACTTTATTTTCTTGGGCTCCAAAATCACTGCAGATGGTGACTGCAACCATGAAATTAAAAGACACTTGCTCTTTGGAAGGAAAGCTATGACCAACCTGGACAGCATATTAAAAAGCAGAGATATTACTTTGCTGACAAAGGTCTGTATAGTCAAAGCTATGGTTTTTCTAGTAGTCATGTATGAATGTGAGAGTTGGACTATAAAGAAAGCCAAGAGCCAAAGAATTGCCACTTTTGAACTGTGGTGTTGGAGAAGATTCTTGAGAATTCCTTGGACTGCAAGGAGAGCAAGCCAGTCAATCCTCAAGGAAATCAGTCTTGAATATTCATTGGAAGGACTGATGCTAAAGCTGAAGCTCCAATACTTTGGCCACCTGATGTGAAGAACTGACTCATTGGAAAAGACCCTGATGCTGGGAAAGATTGAAAGCAGGAGGAGAAGGGGACGACAGAGGATGAGATGGTTGGATGGCATCACTGACTCAATGGACATTAGTTTGAGCAGGCTCCAGGAGTTGGTGATGGACAGAGAAGCCTGGCGTGCTGCAGTCTATAGGGTCACAAAGAGTCGGACAGGACTGAGTGACTGAACTGAACTGAAACTCTGTAGCCTTGACCAATGCCTCCCCATTTCTCTTCCCCACCCCCAGCCCCTGGCAAGACTTAAACCTAGGCAGTCAGATTCCAGACTCTTTGTACTTAACCACTGCTCTGTGGCTCTCCCAGCACAAGGACATATCCTGTCATAGGGGATCAGGGCTTTGAAATTAAGAAAAACATTATATATATATATATATATATATATATATATAAGCACATACATGTGGAATCTAGAGAAATGGCATGTGCATGAATGTGTGCTCAGTGACTTCACTCGTGTCTGACTCTTTGTGACCCTATGGACTATAGCCATGGCTCCTCGGTCCATGGGATTCTCCAGGCAAGAACACTGGAGTGGGTTGCCATGCCCTTTTCCTGGGGATCTTCCTGACTCAGGGATCAAAACCAAGTCTCCTGTGTCTCCTGCATTGCAGGTGGATTCTTTACCACTGAGCCAACTGGGAAGAAAAATGTTATAGGTGATCTTATTTGCAAAGCAAAAATAGAGACACAGACATAGAGAACAAATATAAGGATACCAAGGGAGGGGTGTGGGATGGATTTTGGGATATATATATATATATATATATATATATATACACACACACACTATTGATACTATGTATAAAATAGATAACCAATGACAACATACTATATACCACAGGGAACTCTACTCAGTGCTCTGTGGTGACCTAAAGGGGAAAGGAATCTAAAAAAGAGGGGATAGGTGCATACATATAGCTGATACACTTTTCTGTACAGCGAGAAATAAAGCGACTATACTCCAATAAAAATTAATTTAAAATAAATAAATGGATCAGTTCAGTTCAGTTGCTCAGTCATGTCTGACTCTTTGCGACCCCATGAATCGCAGCACGCCAGGCCTCCCTGTCCATCACCAACTCCCGGAGTTCACTCAGACTCACGTCCATCGAGTCAGTGATGCCATCCAGCCATCTCATCCTCTGTCAGCCTCCTCTCCTCCATAGGTATATTAAGAAACATTTTATAAAACAAAATTGTCCTGTTTGTCCTGAGGAGAAAGTGAGATTAGTGAGAACAGGATGTGAGGGTCCAAAAAGGCTCATCAGAACTTGGAACACCCAGTTCTCACTATGAGGAAGAACCTCAAGGCATAAATGCCACTGTGCAAATTATGTAGCCAGTAAGTGCAAAACAAGTTTTATAAAAAAATAAACAGCTAAAAAATATGTACTATGTAGAACACTAGCACACGATTTAAGGGGATACCAATATGTTTCAGTTCAGTTCAGTCCGTCAGTCACGTCTGACTCTCCACGACCCCATGAATCGCAGCACTCTAGGCCTCCCTGTCCGTCACCATGTTTAAAGACTATTAAATACATTAGGGTGGATGCCTGGGGTGGGAGGGGGATCTGGGAGTAGAAATCATGGAAGAAGGAAAAAAAAAAAAAAAAGAAAGACAGGGAGAGAGAGAGAGAGGCCTTGCCTGGAATGATGACAAAAATTTACTAAGAACTGAGGACTATGATCAACTCAATTCTCAGCCACCTGAGGTCCAATTAAACAAATAAATAGTTGCCCTGCAATAGAATCCTTTACTTTTGAAGATGCTTGTCATTTTTCTGGTTGTCTATATAGAGTGTCTGATATATGTCAAAGGTAAGTAAAATCTAGTCGGTGACTGTATAGGAATGAACTTTAGTGTAGCCTTTGCTTTACTGGGAAATTACTAGGCTGTTCTTTGTTTCTTCTTTTCTTTGGAGTTTGACTTGAAAATAAACTCATACCCCAGGCTGTCAGTGTACAAGAGGTTACTCTTCAACAATTTATGGAGATGTAATTCACAAGCAACTGACCCATTTAAAGTGTACAATTCAATTAGTGATTAGTGTGTTGGCAGGGCTGTGCAATCATCACCATAATTTTAGAACATTTGCATCACTCCCAAAAGAAACCCGATATCCATTAGCAGTCACTTTCTATTCTTTCATCCTCACCCTTCCAGCCTCAGGCAACCACTAATCTACTTTCTGTCTCTAAGAATTTGTCTATTCTGGATAGTTCACATAAATAGTAACCTACAATATGTGATCTTTCATGATTGGGTTCTTTCCCTTAGCATAATATTTGTGAGGTTCATCTGTGTTATAGCATATATCAGTACTTTGTTCTTATTTGGCCAATAATATATCTTCCAATTGTTGAGTAATATATCCAATTACCAAATATATATTCCATTGTATGGATATACCACATTTTATTTATTCTTCAGTTAATGGATATTTGGGTTTATTTCCACTTTTGGGTAAGTATGCTGCAATAAACATTACTGTACAAGTTTTTGTGAGAAAATATGTTTTTAATTCTTAGGAGTATATACCTACCAGTAGAATTGCTGAATCATGTGCTAATTCTATGTTTAACTTTTTGAAAGACTGCCAGATTGTTTTCTGCAGTGGCTGCAATATTCTATATACCCAACAGCAAGGTATCAAAGTTCTAATTTCTCCACATCTTTGCCACAAAGTGTTATAATTTGATTTGTTGATTATAGCTATCTTAGTGGGTATGAAATGGTATCTCATTTTGGTTTGATTTGCATTTCCCTGATGACTAATGATGAGCATTTTTAATATGCTTATTGTATATTTATCAGCCATTTTCACATCTTTGAAAAAATAGCTATTCAATCCTTTGCCCTTTTTAAAATTGGGGAGTTGTCTTTTTATTATGGAGTTTTAAGAGTATTATATAAAGTATAGGAGCTACAAATCCTTTATCACATACATAATTTTCAAATATTTTCTTCCATCCTGAGTTGTGTTTTCACTTTCTTGATGGTAGTTTTGAAGGAAAAATTCTTTGATTTTGAAGAGTCTAATTTATTTTTCCTTTGAGGCTCTTGATTTTGTTATTATTATCTAAGAAATCCTTGCATAACCCAAGTCTCAGATTTTCACCTGTGTTTCCTCCTAAGAACTTTATCACTTTTAAAATTAATTTTTATTGGGAAATATTGGCTTCACAATGTTGTTAGTTTGTGTTGTAAAGCAAAATGAATCAGCTCTACATATCTATATATCTATATCTATATATCCCCTCTTTTTTGGATTTCCTTCCCAATTAGG
This sequence comes from Bubalus bubalis, assembly GCF_019923935.1. Classification (NCBI taxonomy): domain Eukaryota; kingdom Metazoa; phylum Chordata; class Mammalia; order Artiodactyla; family Bovidae; genus Bubalus; species Bubalus bubalis. The sequence goes on from NC_059181.1 coordinate 88,961,443, forward strand.
TCATCACAGAGCATTGAGTAGAGTTCCCTGTACTATAAAGTAGGTTCTTATTAGTTATTTATTTTATATATAGTAGTGAATATACGTCAATTCCAATCTACCAGTTCATCACCCCTCCCCCTCCTTCAGTATCCATCCGTGCATTCTCTATGTCAGTGTTGTTTTAACTCTTATGTTTAGGTCTATGAACTATATTGAATAACATTAAGTCCCCTATATACGAATCTTCAAGTTGCAAACTTTCAAAGATGCAAACATGCGCTCCATCACCATCAGGCATGAGTAAAACTGGAGATGGCCTTCCATCTCCTATTGATGATCCTCCACCTCTACCACCTCCCAACCTCTTCTACCTGCTCTAGTCAGTAACTTTTTCTGCCTGTTCACTTGATGCAAGCTAGTCCCTGTTTGCCAGCTGTTGTTCTGTACCACTATACTTGCAAGGAACTATACTGTAAGATTAAAAGGTTTTCTTTATTTTTTGTGTGTTTGTTTGTTTATATGTATTATTTGTGTGGAAGTATTGCAAACTTTTCAAAATGTGGTGCTGGAGGAGACTCTTGAGAGTCCCTTGGGCTACAAGGAGATCAAGCCAGTCAATCCTAAAGAAAATCAACCCTGAATATTCATTGGAAGGACTGATGCTGAAGCTGAAGCTCCAATACTTTGGCCACCTGATGTGAAGAGCTGACTCATTGGAAAAGACCCTGATGCTGGGAAATATTGCAGGCAAGAGGAGAAGTGGGTGACAGAGGATGAGATGGTTGGATGGCATCATCAACTCAATGAACATGAGTTTGAGCAAGCTCCCAGGAAAAGTGAAGGACAGGGAAGCCTGGAGTGCTGCAGTCCAGGGGGTCACAAAGAGTCAGACACAGCTGAGCAAATGAACAACATGGTAAACCTATTACAGTACAGTACCATATAGCCGATTATGTTAGTTGAGTACCCGGGCTAACACTGTTGGACTTAATGAACAAATTGGACTTTTGAATGTGCTCTCAGAATGGAACTCATTCATATGTACAGGACTTACTGTAATTTTTGCGTATTGTGTGAGGCACAACTCCATTCTTTTCTATGTGGATATCCAGTTGTCTTTTGTTGACTATGATGGCTACTCCATTTCTCCTAAGGGATTCCTGTCCACAGTAGTAGATATAATGGTCATCTGAGTTAAATTCACCCATTCCATTCCATCTTAGTTTGATGATTCCTGGAATGTAGATGTTCACTCTTGCCATCTCCTGTTTGACCACTTCCAATTTGCCTTGATTCATGGACCTAACATTCCAGGTTCCTATGCAATATTGCTCTTTACAGCATCAAACCTTGCTTCCATCACCAGTCCCATCCACAACTGGGTGTTGTTTTTGCTTTGGCTCCATCCCTTCATTCTTTCTGGAGTTATTTCTCCACTGATCTCCAGTAGCATATTGGGCACCTACTGACCTGGGGAGTTCATCTTTCAGTGTCCTATCTTTTTGCTTTTTCATACTGTTCATGGGGGACAGCATATTAAGACATTACTCTGTCAACAAAGGTCCGTCTAGTCAAGGCTATGGTTTTTCCAGTGGTCATGTATGGGTGTGAGAGTTGGACTATAAAGAAAGCTGAGAGCTGAAGAATTGATGCTTTTGAACTGTGATGTTGGAGAAGACTCTTGAGAGTCCCTTGGACTGCAAAGAGATCCAACCAGTCCATCCTAAAGGAGATCAGTCCTGAGTGTTCATCTGTAGGACTGATGTTGAAGCTGAAACTCCAATACTTTGGCCACCTGATGCAAAGAGCTGACTCATTAGAAAAGACCCTGATGCTGGGAAAGATTGAGGGCAGGAGGAGAAGGGGATGACAGAGGATGAGATGGTTGGATGGCATCACCAACTCAATGGACATGGGTTTGGGTGGACTCTGGGAGTTGGTGATGGACAGGGAGGCCTGGCGTGCAGCAGTTCATGGGGTTGCAAAGAGTTGGACATGACTGAGCAACTGAACTGAATTGATCCAGTTGTCACAGCACTATTTGTTGGAAAGACCATTTTTCTCCCTTGAATTATCCTGACACCTCTGCTGAAAGCCAACTGACTGAAAATGTGAGGATTTATTTCTGGGCTTTTAATTCTATGCCATTGATCTATATATCTATTGTTATGTCATTACCACACTGTCCTGATTACTATAGCTTTGTAATAAATTTTGAATTTTGGAAGTGTGAGTCATCAAAATTTTTTCTCCTTTTCCAAGACTGTTTTAGTTGTTCTGCATCCTGTGTGCTTCCATATCAATTGCAGCATCAACTTGACAATTTTTGCAAAGAAGCCAGCTGGGACTTTGCTGGGGATTGTGTTGATTCTGTAGATCACTTTGGGAGTATTGCTATCTTTGCAATATTAAGTCTTTCAATTCATGAATACAGGATGTCTTTAATTTCTTCCAATGATGTTATGTATTTTTCAGTGTACAAATCTTGGACTTTTTAAAATCTAATTTGTTTCTGAGCATTTTTTTGATATTATTATAAATAAAATTATCTTAATTTCCTTTTTTGATTGTTCACTGCTAGTATACAGAAATACAACTGATTTTTGTGTGTTGATCTTGTAACTTGGAACTTTGTTGGACTTTATTAATTCATAATTTTGGGGGGTTTCCTTAAAATTTTAAATAGTAACAGTATGTCATCTGTGAATAGAGATAATATTAATTCTTCTTTTCCAATGTGGAAGACTTTTATTTCTTGTTCTTGCCTAATTGCCTTGGTTAGAACTTCCATCACCATAAAATAAAAGTGGAGAGTGGACATCTTGTCTTGTTTCTGATCACAGGGGCAAAGCGTTCGGTCATTCCCCTACAGGCATGATGCTAACTGTAAATATTTCACAGGTGCCTTTTATCAGGTTGAGGAAGCTCCCTGATATTCTGAGTTTGCTAAGTGTTGTGTCTGTGTGTATTTTATCACAAGAGAGTGCTCCATTTTGTCATCTATTAAAGTGATCATGTGTTTTTACTTTATTCTATTAACATATTACAATGTTTTATGTATGTTACCATCCTAGTATTTCTGAGATAAATCCCAATTGGTCATGGCATATAATCGTTTTTACATGCTGCTTGATTCAGTTTGCTGGTGTTTGTTTCTATATTTATAAGGGTTAAATGGTCTGTATTTTCTTTTCTCATAATGTCTTTATCTGACTTTGGTATTGAGGTAATAATACTGACTTCATAGAATGAGTTGGGAAGTGTCCATTCCTCCTCTATTTTGTGGATTGTTTGTGAATGATTGTGTCAATCTTTTTTTAAAGTTTAGTGGAATTCATTACTACAGCCATCTGGTCTTGGGCTTTTCTTTGTGGAAAGCTTTTTTAAAATTACTAATTCAATCTCTTTACCTGTTATAGATTTACTCAGATTTTCTATTTCTTCTTGAGTCAGTTTTAGCACTGTGTGCCTTTCTAGAAATGTGTCCATCACATCTAAGTTATTCACCAGGAGTTGTTCATAATTTCCTCCATAATTTTTTTAAAAATTTCTATAAGATTATGCTTTGTTCTTGATTTTAATGAATTGAGCCTTTGCTCTTTTATTCTTGGTCAGTTCATCTAAAGTTTGGTAAGCTTTTTTGATCTTTTCAAAGAACAAGCTTTTTTGTTTCATTGATTTTGCTCTTTTTCTATTCTCAATTTAACTTATTTGCACTCTAGTCTGGGTTATTTCCTTCTTTCTCCTTGTTTTGTTTTTTATTTACTCTTTCTTGTTTCTTAAGGTGAAAGCTAAGCTATTGATTTGAGACCTTTCTTCTTTTAATGTAGGTGTTCCCTCTAAGCACTGCTTTTATTGCATTCCCAAGTTTAGGCATGTTGTACTTTCATTTTTCACTCATCTTCAAGTATTTCTTAATTTTCCTGTGATATTTCCGTTTATCTATTGATTATTAGGGTGAGTAGTGTTTAATTTCCACATCTTTGTGAATTTCTCAAATTTCCTTCTGTTGTTAATTTCTAATTTCATTCTGCTGTGGTCAGAAAATATTCTTTAGATAATTTCAACCCTTCTAAATTTATTGAGACTTGTGCAACTGTGTGACATATGATCTATCCTGAAAAATGTTCCTTGTGCACTGGAGAAGAATACATTTTGGTTTGAATCATTAGAGATGCTTTGTTAGGTCTACTTGGTCTATAGTGTCATTCTAGTTTTCTTTTTCCTTATTGATAATTTGTCTAGTAGTTCTATTGTTGAAAGTCAAGTATTGAAGTCTCCTGTGATTATTGTTCAAATGTTTATGTCTTCCTTCAATTCTGTCAGTTTTTTGCATCATGTATTTTGGGGTTCTGTTGTTAGATGCATATTTGGGATAAATTCTTGAAGGTTGCTCAGCTCCTATCTATACCAAAGTAATAAAAGAATATATCCAGACTTCAAGAAGAAATTTAACTGGGACTCCTCACAACAGTTTTGCAGATAACATGGAAAACATATTGATTATTGGATGATATAATTAGGTGGGTTTGTAACAAGTTGAGTGATTGTACCATAATAATGCTAATTAGTGGGGGTTTATGTCAACCTGAAAGGCTCTGTCCTTCAGCATGTCCTGTTCGAAATTTTGATTAATGACTAAAGTTAAAAAAAATAAGACTTGCATATTAAATATGTCAATGACAAGAATTGAGAGTGAAAGCAAATATAGTGGCTGCTAGAATTAGGTTAAGAAATCATCTTGACAAATTGTGACCATGGGATGAGTCTAACAAGATGCAATTTAGCAGGGGTAAATGTATTCCCACAGTGTTAAGCACCCTATCTCCTCCAGTGAATTGCATTAATACAAGATAGCAGTACAAGATTGATTAGTACCACATGAGAAAGCCATTTAGGGAGTATAATTAATAATGAGTAGCTACTTGCGCCTAGCCCAGTGCCTGGCAGTAACTGCTTGAGGAAAGGAAAAGGAAAGAAAAGAAGGGAGGAAGGGAAGGAGAAAAGGAAGAAAGCTTGGTACAAATACAAAGAAATATAATGTGATTTTAGGTTGAATTAGCAGCAGTTGGTTATCTCAAGAAAATCCCACTACAATGATATTCCTAGGGGAGGAATAGTTGGAAGGTGGAGGATGCCTTGCCACCCAAATCTTGCCCCATCTTCCCTCTATGTGCCAGGACATAGGCTATCACTAGATCCTGTGCTGGTGAGGAAAGTAGCTGATGGTTGAAATTTACTCTGTGGTGCACCAAGGCACCCAAAATGACACATTTTAAGAGAGGAACAAATTAGAGTTTGCTCTGAGGTCAGAGCTCAGGAACCGAAGGATCACCCTAGTCTCTGCCTTCATGACCCACACCTCCTATCCAGTCTACCTTTTTCCTTTCATTACAATGGAAACTTGAATGATTGCAATAGCTTCCTCTATGCTCTTCCTGTCTCTATTGTAGCCCCCATTCACATTCACCCTCTCACTGGAGTCAGAGGACTCTTTAAAAAGGCAATTCTGGTCTTCAGTAACTTTTATGTTTAAAATTCTACTGAAAGCCTGCACTGTTAGTGATTCCTATACAGTCTTCTTTCTCCTCCTCCTCCTCTCTTGTACGGCTGTCACCCCACCCGCATCCCTCCCAGAATAAGATGCTGTCCTTCTCTGCCTCTCCTACTGTCAAAGTACTCTTCTCTGGAAGAATATTTCTTGAGCTTCCTTCACTGAATTATTTATCTATGCTTCCTGAAGCATGACAAAACATCTCATTAAAAGCCCTTGGGTGGGGATGACACACCCTGGCCCCAACCCACACAGCTAACAGGAGAAAGAGCCAAGAGGAGGAAGAGACATGGTGGCTGGGGTGACAGTTCCCCCCCCAAAGGGCCTGTAGACAGAGTCCATGAGACCCGGGGACTCAGGAGGGTGATGGACACAGGCAGGCTCCTGACTCCAGGGTGACCAGCGCGCTAGTCTGGGCCATTATCCTTCTTGAAAGCTTTGGACAAACACAGAAGGCCTGAGCCCACCATGCCTCTCAGCCTAAGACTATCCAAGTGCTGAGCAGTCAAAGAAATAGTCATGACACTGAGGAGAACTCACCCCTGTCTCTGCCATCAGGACTCAGTAAAGTAGGACAAGTTATCCATCCCGATTGTACCTAGAGGGACAGCGCCATGCAGGGAAGAGAGTGGAGTGGGGACAGGAGACCTAATTTCTGGTTCCAGCTCTGCCATTAGGCAGCTGTGTGACCCTGGGCACACCACTTGGCTTTTCTGTGTCTGAGTTTTCACTTGTACAAGGGAGGCAGCACACACGGTGTGGTGATTCAGGGCGTGGGCTCTGGAGCCAGGCTGCCCGGGTTCACATCTCAGCTCTGTACGTGACAGTGACAAACCCATTTAGCCTGACAAAGCCTCAGTCCTCTTGCTTGTAAAATGGGGACAACAAATAGTGCCCGCCTCAAAAGATTGCTGCAAACTGTACAGCAGCCAGCACACAGCCTTGAGAGACACCCAGAGATGGTTGCTACGTGCATCTCATCAGAGATCCTCGTTCTCCAGAGTCTGATCTGTTCAAGTCACTGGGGCCTGGCTCTTTGTTCCAGAGGAAACATGCCATTCTGGTGGTGAGGAGACGTGGTTTGCAGGTGGCCTGGGCCAGCCCTTCAGAAAAAGATGGAGGCACATCACGTGTGATGTTCTGCAAACCTTCGTGTGGCCCTCTTCATTTTGAGGAATCCTGGGGAACCCTGTGGTGGAGACCAGCGCTCCCAGGCTTCCAGGACATTTGCCCATGACTCTGCATAGGATAGAGTAAGGACTGTGAAGGAGGAAAAATAATTTCCTCTCTATCCTTCTAGGTTCTTGACTGAGGCCCCTCAGTTCACTTCAGTTCAGTCACTCAGTCATGTCCGACTCTTTGTGATCCCATGGGCTGCAGCATGCCAGGCTTCCCTGTCCATCACCATCTCCTGGAGCTTGCTCAAACTCATGTCTATCAAGTCAGTGATGCCATCCAACCATCTCATCCTCTGTCACCCCCTTCTCCTGCCTTCAATCTTCCCCAGCATCAGGGTGTTTTCCAATGAGTTGGTTCTTCACATCAGGTTCCCTGAGGCCTTTGGCCCTGTAATAAAAGACAGATTAACAGGAGAAAAACATACAGACTCTTAGTAACCTATGTACCTCCTGCATTTACGGGAGAGACCCAGGAAAATGGAGTGACTCCCCAAAATGGTCTAAGCCTCCAACTTATATACCATCGCCAGCTAAAAAAAAAAGATGATAAGGGAGTCGGGGAGAGCCAGTGATGGGAGGTTTTCAGGAAAAGCTCAGGGAACAAGGGTAAGATTATCATGCATATTTAACAATTGCTGTCTTCTCCACTGATAAGAGTTTCTTGAGATTAAGCCATCCTTCTCTTCCTGATCCTGGAAGGGAGACTCCCTTACAAATGGAGATTTCCCTTATAAATGTAAATGTTTCTTACAATATAGTAACTTCTACTAGGTTTCCAGAGCTTTCCTAGCTCTGCTGTTCCTTAAAAATAACCAGCCTAAAATAATTCTTATGCCAAGGAGATATATTTTGAGGTGGTGAATTCTGCCCTTGCTCTGTGCCCACCCCCGGGGAGCCACAGCCAGGGAGGCCAGGGCCAGGGCAAGAGGTCAGCAAATCCAGGCCTCTCCTGCCCTGGCCTCTGGGTACTCAGACAACCAACCAGAAATGTGCAGCTTCCCTTGACCTCTTACCCCAGACCAGGCTGCCTTGGCTTTGGTTTGCTTTCCATTTGGGGAGTCACCTATGATTCTGCCAAGATTTGGGAACCTACAGAGAAAGGGCCTGTGCTTCAAGCCATTAATGGTGACATGAGCAATCTGGGCAATAGAGCAGCCAGGACTGGCCCCACAGAGGTTTGCCACTCAGCACTGTTGTCCAAGCTGGGGCTGCCACCAGTGCCTCCCCATTCATCCACCTATCCATCCACCCTTCCTTCCATCTCTCCACCCATCCATCCATGTACCAGCTCATCCTTCCATCTCTCCACCCATCCATCCATCCACCCATCCATCCACCCATCCTCCCATCCAACCACCCATCATCCAACCATCCATCTATCCATCCATCCTTCCATCCACCCAACTATCTACCCACCCACCCACCCACCCATCTATCCGTCCATCTCTAAATATTTAGCTGCCATTTATCCTGTGCCTGGCCCTGTACCAGGTGCTGTGGGAACTCAGCAATGAGAACAACACAGGCCTGGACCTAAGGGAGCTTACAGTCTATTCAGGGGAGGGGAGGGGCTTTATGAGGAGCCACACACATGGATGTGAGATTACAGATTGTGAGAAACAGAAAGAAATAGAGAGGTGTTCTGAATGCCTGTAAGAGTAGGAAGCCAGGGAAAAAGCCCAAAGAGGTGATGCTTAGGCCTGACCCCAAGGGAGAGAAGGCACCAGGCAGGCAATGATTGAGGGGAGAGGATGAAGGAGGGCCGAGTTGTGTCCCTGCCCTGGGCCAGGGTGTTTCCAAGTCCTTTGCCTTGGTGGGTCAGGCTCTGGGTTCTGGATGCCTACTGGCTTTCATTTGACAAACAAACTCTTCGACTGCCATCACTGAGGCTTTTCAACAATGAGCCCTCAGACCATGGGCCTCAGAGTCCGAGAGAAAACTTGATATAGGTACGGGCCTGGGCTGCACAGCCCACAGAGACTTGAATTTAGCGGGTCATGGTGAGTTCAAGTATTTGCATTTTCAATAAGGTCTTTAGGTGGTTCTGTTATAGGTGGTCTGCTGTTCTGTGGGCCATTCTTGGCCATTCTCTGTCTATAAATGTAATTGGCATGTCTATAACACAAATTTGAGTTTTGCATCTGTTTGTTTAAAAACCTTTCATTTGTTGCCTATTACTTTCAAAACGCATCCACATTCCTTAGTAAGGATAAATGGCTTTTTGTTCTTTTTCTTCTGCCTCAACTTCTGCTCCTGCTGCTTCCCATTTACCCTCCTCATCCCCACACCTTTAATAGTGCCTGGTACAGGGGAGACACAGGACAAAAATTTACTCATTACCATGAAAATGAGGAATTTAAAACATATCATATCTTGCTTAGGGACCTGGGGATATTTCAAGTCAAAAAAAAATAGAGCTGTTTTCAAATACTGGAAGTCTATTCCATGTAAAACACTTGTTTCCTTTTTTTTTAATTTAGAGAAGAGACATTTTTATTTTGGACTACTGTATTTCAGATTTGGAATATGCAAGTCGAATTCTCTTCCTGTACACTGCATGTATGTGGGATATATACACAAAGACCTGTAAAATACTTGTTTTGAATAGCCCTAGGACCAATCAATAGGAGAAGGCAATGGCACCCCACTCCAGTACTCTTGCCTGGAAAATCCCATGGACGGAGGAGCCTGGAAGGCTGCAGTCCACGGGGTCGCTGAGGGTCGGACACGACTGAGCGACTTCACTTTCACTTTTCACTTTCATGCATTGGAGAAGGAAATGGCAACCCACTCCAGTGCTCTTGCCTGGAGAATCCCAGGGACCGGGGAGCCTGGTGGGCTGCCATCTATGGGGTCACACAGAGTCGGACATGACTGAAGTGACTTAGCTGTAGCAGCAGCAGGACCAATCAGTGGAAGTCATAAGAAGTCAGATTTTGACTCCATGTAAGGAAGCTTGCACCATCTTTGCAAAGATTAATCACCTGCATTGTAAAAAGGTTACATTTCCTGCCCCCTGCAGTTTTCCTGCATTGATTCTATGGCTACTTGGCAGGTATTTGGTGAAATTAAGAAGAAATAACCTACCACTCTTGAAATAGGATTCTATGGGGTAATAAAGCTAAACAGGAGAAGGAAAGAAAATAAACTCCCCATTTCAGGTAAGTAGAGCATTATGGTTTACATTACAATACACACCATACCCATATACATTATATATGGAGTACCTGTTTTTCATACTACAGAATAGACCAAACAAAATTAATATCCTTTATTTTTTTATTTGTTGTTCCAATAAATAATTTAGCCTCTTACAATGTCTATGGGTCACCATTACAAACATTAGTTCTCATAATATTGAAGTGTGGAAATGCCAGGTAACAAAAATCTCTGCCAAAATGTAAGATATTCAGCTTTTGTTATTGTAACAAAAGAAATATTCTAGAAAAAACAGTAAAGACATGCATCATGAAGAGACAATAATTCTTCAGCTCAATTTATTATGTTCCAATTTTTTTTTATTGTGACAAACTAAAAAATAACACTACAAATCAGAAAGCTAGATCAGAAAGCTCACTTGGCTGCTGCTGCTGCTGCTGCTGCTAAGTCGCTTCAGTCGTGTCTGACTCTGTGCGACCCCATAGACGGCAGCCCACCAGGCTCCCCCGTCCCTGGGATTCTCCAGGCAAGAACACTGGAGTGGGTTGTCACTTGGCTGAGATACAGCTAATAACAAAAGCTAACACCGGTACACAATTAACAGCAGTTTTTACGATTGATTGTCAATAACTTTTTCTTATTGTACCTACATAAAATAAAGGAGGAGAACGTGGGACTGAAGGACAGGATTTTCTTTTTAAACTCTCCATCAGGTATCTCTTTCCTTGCTCTGTTTATTAGGAACTTCGATTTTAGTCATTTGTGTAATTTTTAGTCAGACTTTAAAAGACTTGGGATGCTAACAAAACCCAACAGCTCTGATTTCAACAACAATTTTCAGCAGCTTTTGTTTGTTCAGTAAGGCAGACACTGTGGGGAGGCACACCTTCTCAGTAGTTCCTAGGGTTGCTTCCTTGGGAGGAAGAGTAAGGCATGACTGACTCAATATTTCTTCCAGAAAAGAGCTGCTTGCTATTTTTTTGACTTCTTCTACCACTATCTGAAGACTGAATCTTGCTCTGCTTAGAAACTTACCTTCGTTTCCTTGAAACGTACCTACCTTTCCTTTCTTTGCCCCTCTGGCTTCATTTCCTCCCTGTCTCTATCTCTTCTGCATCTTTCAAACTACATCAGATGAATAAGTTCGGGGGATCTACTGTGTGTCGTGGTCATGCTCAGTCGCTTCAGTCATGTCCGACTCTTTGTGACCCCAGGGACTGTAGCCTGCCAGACTCCAGACCAGTAATGCTGAAGAAGCTGAAGTTGAACGGTTCTATGAAGACCTACAAGACCTTCTAGAACTAACACCCAAAAAAGATGTCCTTTTCATTACAGGGGACTGAAATGCAATAGTAGGAAGTCAAGAGATACCTGGAGTAACAGGCAAATTTGGCCTTAAAGTGCAGCATGAAGCAGGGCAAAGGCTAACAGAGTTTTGCAAAGAGACTGCACTGGTCATAGCAAACACCCTCTTCCAACAACACAAGAGAATACTCTACACATGGAAATCACCAGATGGTCAACACCAAAACAAATTGATTATATTCTTTGCAGCCAAAGATGGAGAAGCTCTATATAGTCTGCAAAATCAAGACCAGGAGCTGACTGTGGCTCAGATCATGAACTCCTTATTGCCAAATTAAGACTTATGTGGAAGAAAGAAGGGAAAACCATTAGACCATTCAGGTATGACCTAAATCAAATCCCTTACAATGATATGGTGGAAGTGACAAATAGATTCAAGGGATTAGATCTGATAGACAAAAAGCCTGAAGAACTATGGACGGGGGTTCATGACATTGTACAGGAGACAGGGATCAAGACCATCCCCAAGAAAAAGAAATGCAAAAAAGCAAAATGGCTATCTGAGGAAGCCTTGCAAATAGCTGTGAAAAGAAGAGAAGCAGAAAGCAAAGGAGAAAAGGAAAGATATACACATTTGAATGCAGAGTTCCAAAGAATAGCAAGGAGCTATAAGAAAGCCTTCCTCAGCGATCAATGCAAAGAAATAGAGGAAAACAACAGAATGGGAAAGACTAGAGATCTCTTCCAGAAAATTAGAGATACCAAGGGAACATTTCATGCAAAGATGGGCTCGATAAAGGACAGAAATGGTAGGGACCTAACAGAAGCAGAAGATATTAAGAAGAGGTGGCAAAAATACACAGAAGAACTGTACAAAAAAGATGTTCATGATGGTGTGATCACTCACCTAGAGCCAGACATCCTGGAATGTGAAGTCAAGTTGGCCTTAGGAAGCATCACTACGAACAAAGCTAGTGGAGGTGATGGAATTCCAGTTGAGCTATTTCAAATCCTGAAAGATGATGCTGTGAAAGTGCTGCACTCAATATGCCAGCAAATTTGGAAAACTCAGCAGTGGCCACAAGACTGGAAAAGGTCAGTTTTCATTCCAATCCCAAAGAAAGGCAATGCCAAAGAATGCTCAAACTACCGCACAATTGCACCCATCTCACACACTAGTAAAGTAATGCTTAAAATTCTCCAAGCCAGGCTTCAGCAATACATGAACCGTGAACTTCCAGATGTTCAAGCTGGTTTTAGAAAAGGCAAAGGAACCAGAGATCAAATTGCCAACATCCACTGGATCATGGAAAAAGCAAGAGAGTTCCAGAAAAACATCTATTTCTGCTTTATTGACTATGCCAAAGCCTTTGACCGTGTGGATCACAATAAACTGTGGAAAATTCTGAAAGAGATGGGAATACCAGACCACCTGACCTGTCTCTTATGAAACCTATATGCAGATCAGGAAGCAACATTTAGAACTGGACATGGAACAACAGACTGGTTCCAAATAGGAAAAGGAACCAGTATGTCAAGGCTGTATGTTGTCACCCTGGTTTATTAACTTATATGCAGAGTACATCATGACAAATGCTGGGTTGGATGAAGCACAAGCTTCAAGATTCAAGCACAAGAATCAAGATTGCCAGGAGAAATATCAATAACCTCAGATATGCAGATGACATCATCCTTATGGCAGAAAGTGAAGAAGAACTAAAGAGCCTCTTGATGAAAGTGAAAGAGGAGAGTGAAAAAGTTGGCTTAAATCTCAACATTCAGAAAACTAAGATCATGGCATCCAGTCCCATCACTTCATGGCAAATAGATGGGGAAACAGTGGAAACAGTGGCTGACTTTATTTTTCTGGGCTCCAAAATTACTGCAGATGGTGACTGCAGCCATGAAATTAAAAGACGCTTACTCCTTGGAAGGAAGGTCATGACCAACCTAGACAGCATATTAAAAAGCAGAGACATTACTTTGCCAACAAAGGTCCATCTAGTCAAGGCTATGGTTTTTCCAGTGGTCATGAATGGATGTGTGAGTTGGACTGTGAAGAAAGCTAAGTCCTGAAGAATTGATGTTTTTGAACTGTGGTGTTGCAGAAGACTCTTGAGAATCCCTCGGACTGCAAGATCCAACCAGTCCATCCTAAAAGAGATCAGTCCTGGGTGCTCATTGGAAGGACTGATATTGAAGTTGAAACTCCAATACTTTGGCCACCTGATGCAAAGAGCTGACTCATGTGAAAAGACCCTGATGCTGGGAAAGATTAAGGACAGAAGGAGAAGGGGACGACAGAGAATGAGATGGTTGGATGGCATCACCGACTCGATGAAGATGGGTTTGGGTCGACTCTGGGAGTTGGTGATGGACAGGGAGGCCTGGCATGCTTCGGTTCATGGGGTCACAAAGAGTTAGACACAACTGAGTGACTGAACTGTACTGAACTAGGAAGCTTGTTTGTCTTAAAGAGCATCTTTATGTCTATTGAATACTGCAATCCTTTGCCAATTTTATCAGAAGAACCCATGTTGTGATGTTTTTTAAAAACCATTTTTAACCTCTGAGCACATTTAAAATTCATTGTAAATACTGCAGTAATAGTCATGAGAAGAGAAAAAAATCTACTCTGGAATGTGTTTCTGTTCTTAATATGAAATAAATATAGATGGGGGAATTGTTGATTAATATCTTCAAGGAAAGAAAGAATTTCTCATCTACTCTGTGCCAAGAACATTGCTAGGTCCTTGTGAATATTGTTTCTGGTAATCCTCAAAACAACATGGTAAGGAAGACATTTTCTTGCTACATAAGCTGAAGAAAATGAAGATCAGCAAGTTTACAGGAAGTGGCAGGACTGGGATTTGAATTCAGAAGATCAAAACCTATGTGATTGCAACACTGTGAATGACTAAATGCTCCTGAATTTTACACTTTAACATGGTTTATTTTATGTGATTCTTACCTGAAAAGACAAAAACAAATTTAAAATCAGAAAAAAAAGTATATGTTTATAGTTTGTATCAATGTAACAAAATCACAATATGGTCAACTGGAAAATGCTTAGGACTCAGCTCTGACTGGCCAGCTCTGTGACCACGAGCAAGTTATTTCACCACTCCAGGTTCCAGTTTTCCTCATCTATAAAATAAAGAGAAGGTGAACTAGTTGGATGATTTCTAGGCGTCCCTTTGGCTCTTAACAGTCTGCAGTCTTGTGGGTCATCTACCGCTGAATACTGGTCTTTATTGCCCCCTTGTGGGTGAAAGCTGAACTGTCACTGTTTCTGTATTCGTATAAGATTTCAGAGTAATATTCATTTAAATAACAGCAAAAAACACAAATGGAACCAGCCTCTGACATCATGCAGATAAAGAAGTTGAATATTTTGCTATCAATTTTTTGTCATTATGACACAAGATTAGACTCTTAATCTTTCTAAACAAAAATAAGTGCATAGTTTTAAATGTGGTCAAGAACAAAGAACAGATCAAGTAGCATTTCTCTCTCCTCCACCACCCTGCTAACCCTTTCAATAATCTTTCAACATTTAAAAAAGTATTATAAACAAAATTAAAAAGGAATAGGTATGGGAGAGGACTGCAGAAAACCAGTAATACAGATATGATGAACGGTTAATGCATATAATATATATATATATAAAGAGATTCTAGAAATCAATAAGAAACAAAAATGACTGTTCCCCAAATGTTCTAAGGATTAGAATGGGCTGTTCACTCGAGAAAAAATAAAAATAGTCAATAAATACATGAACAACTATTTATTCTCAAAGATTGAAAGAAATGCAAATCAAAACATGAGATTATTTTTCATTCATCAAATTAGGCATATGTGGTTCGCAAAGATAATATTCCATGAAAAAATTGAGTGTTTATAGAAATAGGCCTTCTTTTATTTTACTGTTATTGATGTAATTTGGGACAACTTTTCTTCTAGATGACAATTTGATAATGCATATTAAAAATCATAAAAATATTCATTCTCATTGACCTAGAATTTTACTTATAGGAAATAATAGAAATGTGAATTGATTAATATTAGGGACATGCACTGCTGCTTTACTTTGTAAAAAGGAGACCACTGGAAAACAACCTAAATGTCTAGCAATAAGTGTCTGAAATATCGTTTGTTTGGTTTTTTTCAGAAGCAAAGGAAAACTTTATTCTTCAGTCAAAGAATGGAGAGAAATAAGCTCCAGGTTTAGAGAACCAACTCTTTCCTGATTACATGTATTATGGCAAATCCTTCAATAGACTATTATGCAAGCATTAAATATAATCCCTAGAAGAATATATAATGACCTAGTGAAAAATGTCACGTTAGGTAAGTGAAAAACATTACAATCAGCTTGTGCAGTATAATATCAATTTTCTTTATTACATAAATATATTAAAACACACACATACACACTAAAAAGTAATATTTAAAAATCTGATTACCTCAGAGTAATAAGATGAAAGGAAACTTTCATTTTCTTTATCTTGCTTTTCTGTTTCTTTTTTCCTTCAGGTTTTTTTTGGTTGCTGTTTGTTTTTTACCATGGGTGTGTATGACTTTCATAATCAGAAAAAAAATAAAAACAAATTTTTAGTGTCAGCTGGTGACACTGTTTTCCTGTTGGAAACAAATGAAAAAAGAGACAATTCAAAGGATACCAACACTCATTCTTCCAACTCTATGCTGAACAATATATTACAGGACACACCCTTGGCCATGATGTTTCTAAGTCAGCCAAGAACAATGAAAGAGAAAAGAGAAGAGATGAGCCTCCTTCTTGCTTCCTCATGAATGAACCACAGGAAGGCATGATTTATATTTTAACTCTAATCAATACAGCTAGCATTTCTTTCATCAAGGTGGAGTTTCTCAATTCCTTTTCATCAATCAAATAAAAGAAGCACAGTTTGGCATGTCTGGCTAAAATTCAGGAGTAATGAAATTCATTACACATTGACCCATAATTCATAAAGTATGAAAAGAATTGACAGATTGCTCAAAAATACACATATTTGCACTCACAAAGCCCACCATTTAAAAGGGTACTTAAATATGGCTGAACCAAAATTCTCAGTGTTGCCTTGGAGAAGACAAAGTGATTTATGAAGACACATGGATCACTGTAGCAATTCCTATACAACTAAAGGTGACAATTCCTTCACATCTCGAGCTGTGAAGACACTTGTTCTAGCTGGGAAAGCACGAAATAACCCTTCACCCCCTTAAAAAAAAGAAAACCATAATAACTCTCCTACAAACATCACCACCGCCACGAGTGAAATAAAAGCTAGATTCTTGCTTACCAGTTTTTGCAAACATACCACTAAGGAGACATTTAATAATTTAATAGCCTTATTTTCATTCTTTATACCTAGTTTCTATCATTATCCTTTCCTTTTCTTAAAGGGAAAGGAGTAAAAATGAGGTCTTTATTGGTGATGTTAAATTGAAGAAATTAAAAAGACAGCCAAAAACAAAAGGTCACTCTGAAAGGTGATGGATATATTAATTAGCTTGACTGTGGTGATTATTTCATAGTGTATATGTACATTGAATCATCAATTTGAACACCTTAAGTATATACAACTTTTTATTTGTCAATTATACCTCAATAAATCTGGGAGGAAAGAGATCAGATTGTAAAAAAAAATGCACATATATGAATATTTAATTAAAAAATTGTATCACAGTTTACCTGCCCTAAAGATCAAATATAAGAAAAGCACTCTGTGGTAATGAATCCTATATCTCTGTAGCAAAGTGATAAAAAGGTGAAATGATTATGTGGATCACGGAGGTTAAGGTATATATCTACATTGCCATTCAAGAGATGGGACTGGAGCCGCTGGTTCAATCTCTGGGTCAGGAAGATCCCCTGGAGTAGGAAATGGCTACCCACTCCAGTATTCTTGCCTAGAGAATTTCACGGACAGAGGAGCTTATGGGCTATAGTCTATGGGGTTGCAAAGAGTCGGACACAACTTAGCTACTAAACAACAATAGAACTACTTCAGGTAATTCAAATGAAAGTAGAGATGTCACTTCCAGCCTTAAATTACTCATATTGGTGCTTCAATTTTCCCAGTGTGTTTTAAATATTCAGTTATAGAATTGAGGAGAAATCATCTATTCCACATTTCCTGGAAGAACTATAGCCAAACTATTTCCACAGTGGATAAGAATCTGCCTGCCAATGCATGGGACATGGGTTCTATCCCTGGTCAGAGAAGATTCCAACATGCTGCAGAGCAACTAAGCCCAAGTGCTGCAACTTCTGAGCCCATCCTCTAGGGCCCATGAACTGCAACTACTGAGTCTGTGTGTCATAACTATGAAGCTCATGGGCCTAGAGGCTGTGCCACAACAAGAGAAGTCACCGTAGTGAGAAACTCACACATCATAAGGAAGAGTAGCCCCACTTGCCACAACTGGAGAAGGCTCACGTGCAGCAATGAAGAGCCAGTATGACCAAAATTAAATAAGTAAAAATTAAAACAAAAGAAAACCTGCAAAGACAGAAAACTAGTTTTTAAAGCATCAGTTTTGGATGAGCAAATCCTTTAGAAGAGCTTAGATATATGACAAGATTCAATGCTTTCTGGATGGTGGTATTGGAGAAGACTCTTGAGAGTCTCTTAGACTGCAAGAAGATCCAACCAGACAATCCTAAAGGAAATCAGTTCCGAATATTCATTGGAGGGATTGATGCTGAAGCTGAAACTCCAATACTTTGGACACCTGATGCGAAGAACTGACTCATTGGAAAAGACCCTGATGCTGGGAAAGATTGAAGGTGGGAGGAGAAGGGGATGACAGAAGATAAGATGATGGGATGGCATCACTAATGTGATGGACATGAGTTTGAGTAGGCTCTGGGAGTTGGCGATGGACAGGGAAGCCTGGTGTGCTGCAGTCCATGGGGTTGCAAAGAGGTGGACACGATTCAGCAACTGAACTGAACTGAGATCTATGACCTTCTAGCTTAAAAGTGACATCATTCTAGCCCAATCAAAAGGATTTCAGATGCTTGTAGTTGAGCTTGGTCTGATAATTTATTATATAATTTTCCTTCGTGAGGGAAACAGTACATGTGGCAAAAAAATCAGTTTGTCTTTCCCTTTGTGATTTTGACTGCTGAGAGTTCCAATAGGCAAAATAGAGGGCGGGAGAGAAGAGGACTAAATCTGTGACAGATGGAATGATGTGGAAATGATGTGCTGTGGAGAGACTTGTGCTGATGTACTGGATATCCAAATCACTCGATCAATGCTAATCCAAGTCTCTTTAAAGTCCAATATGTGAGAGGCAATAGAATATTGAACAAAATTATCCTTTGCTTTCAGATTTGTTTTGTCTATATTTTCATATTTTCCTAAGATCTGGACAGTAGGCCAGTCAAGAAAATAAAGGGAACGTGTAAGCTCTGTTTCTATTTTGTGATGGCTTACTTTTGTTCTAAATGATGAAGAAATAAAGTGGAGAGTCAAGATCCAATTTCTAGTCTCAATACTCTTTATGTATTAAAAACTGGCATAAAATAAAAGGAAATTTCCCATCTTAATCTTTCGAGTTTGCTTCCCAATCAGTAGAACAGTGTCTGTCTGATCAATAGGTAGTGGCTGCTTGAAGTACCACGTGAAAAAATGATCCAGGGCCACATGTAGGACAGCCTGAAAGAGTGACTTGATAGATGAATATGCTCTGTCACACTCACCAGTTGCTTGAAAAGGGAAAGGGAAAAAAGAAGCACACACATTGTATACTGGTTATTCAAAATGCACTTTTTATTCACTTTAACACAGATGATTTTTTTTTACAGTTGAAACAAAATATCTGATACACAATTTTGAGTTTTTAGCAGCACCTGCAACAAGAGGATTGTGGAATACCTCAGGGTACAATAGAGATGGCTGAGGCAGGCACAAATTAACCTGAAATTCATCAATCCACTGAAGATATATGAAAACTGAGGCCCCCTGAATGTTAGCCCAAAACATGAAAATAAATTAAGAGATATTCTGTATGATGTTTTAATGGACAGTTGAAAACAGTATAGTTTCAATTAGAAACATCTTGTTCCAAAAAATCCAGTGTTCATGAAAAAAACACCTACTGAAAACATTGCACTGCACATTCTAGAGTACACAATTTTCTATATGCACAGTTCCTGGTACTCACAGATTTCAGCCTTTGGTGTTTTTTTTTTTTAATCTTAACCAAACTCTATGTCAGCACCCCACTAAGTATTACTCACCAAAATGCCACCACTTTTTGTCACTTAATATTAAGTGTTTTTGTTAATATATTATGTAGTGATTTGGTAGAAAAAAACTGGTATGGCTAAGAGAAAAGGGGCTTCAACTGACCTGCCAATAAAATTAACACTTGTCTTGGATGGACAGGAGGCCTATGAATGGGATACCCAAGTAATTTTTATTTTTTTGCTTAAATGATCACGTGCCATTTTCATAGTGACAAGTACTTTTGTGAGTGGATGGAGGTCTTTATGAAGGCCTGAGATCTACAAATAGAAACTATTATAAGCTGAGTGCAAGTAGAAAGAGAAGGCCCCAGGTCTCATGCACTTAAAAACAATTAGCAATTAACAGTTCTGATGTACAGATTTTCACTCTAACATGATTGTAGCAAAATGATCATAGTACTTGGAAACCAGTGTGGCTGGCTATAGGCATAGGCAGGATAGGGACCAATACTTAAGAGCTGTGGGGTCCCAGTTCTGGCTTCGACTTTTGGCATCAAAGTTAGTTAGACAATGGGGTCAGGACCATATTTAAATTGGAAATATTGAGTATGACTGGATTAAAATATCATCTTCCACTTATCAATGTTGCCAAAAAGTCCCAGAGCTCTTAAAGCACATAAGGTCCCACTTGTAAGGCTGATTCCATATGTGGCTACATTGGAGAGTTCTAGGCTATATTCCTGTGAAAGCTCCGGCCCCCTTCCCGACCTAGGTCTTTTTTGTGGTCATTTTTAACTGTCCCTCACTACCTTGGGTCACTATTTTATCATTGATGTTGTAAAAGTACAGATTAAAAGCTACGCAGGACAAATAAATCAACTGACAAGAACTAGACTGCATATTCATAATAAAGTATATAGTTGGCAGTCATGGTAATCAAACTCTGACAAACTGTTTTTGTATTTTAATATGGTATCCTCAGGATGTTTATATTGGGCATGTAATGATTACTTGGAGTTCAAGAATTTTTCCTGACATAGTGCAAAAGCAAAAGAAAGAGCTATGTAGTTGCTGTTAAAGGCTGATCCCAGAATAGTCTGAGAAATTTTAAAGTCCCTTTCCATAGTCGTAGCTGTTGTCTTAAGATATATCTAACTATAACATGGCACTTAAATGTAGTTTGTAGCTCATAGATTCCTAGAACTTAGAGCTGAAAGAGACCTTAAACCAAACATCTAGCTATGGTATTTTAACAGATGGTCATCTAGCATCTTGAATATTTTCACTGGAAGAGGGTTCACTATTAAGGCAGACCATTCCACTGCTGGACAACTCTAATTATGAGTTCATTCTAATGCTGGGTTAAAGCATATTCTCTTGTTACTTTCAACATCCTAGTTTGGCCAGCTGAACATGCAGTGCAACATACAATAAATCAGTTCCTTCTTCTACAATAAATATTCGAGTTAAGGTACCTTATGAGAAAAGCCCAGTATCCTCCAATCTGTTCTGAAGGCTTCTCTGAGAGCACAGTATGGTAGACCAAAGGACCATCACAATTATGAGCAGAGTGCACTGGATTCAAAGCCGTATACTAAGCAGCATTGCTAGATAAGAGGTTGTCAGAGAAGCAACACCCCTGTGCAGCGGAAATAAAATCAGACCAGCCATCTATTTGCAAGGGTGGTTGGCATAATGAAGCATAATCCATTCATGAGGACCCTGTTACTTCAAATAAAACGAGTATAATAAATTTCCAGAGTCATTAGTGTATCTCTTACCGAGATGGCATTTTTTTAAAGCTCAGATGGGAGCAAACCATACACAAGTGTTTAAACAAGGCAGTGCACATCATTATATTTTGCACTCTTAATCTTTACCACCTCTTTATAATTCATTCAAGCTTAGGACATCCTAGTTTGCATTATTATGTTTATTGTAGTACATCTCAGAGTCTTATTTTTTTCCCCTTTGGCAGACATGTCAGAAACTGCTTGGCAAGTGTCAATGGTGACATTTGTTAGTTGATTAATGGAACGCTTTAAGGGATAGCTGTAGCTCTTTAACTCCTTCATGCGGCTGGTTCTAAGATTAAACTGTGATTTGAAAAATATTTAAATCTGTCAGGACTAAAGTTTTCTGAAATGTCCTGATACACACAAGAAGGAAATAGCAGAAATTACACAAAATACAGTTGGCTTGATAAAGCTTTTTTTTTTTTTTTTTTTTTAAATCACTCTACAACTTCAACTTGAAAGGCTCTGGTTCACATCAGAAACTTATCTCTTATCCTTTTGTATGTGTGTGCACTAATAGAGGGGCACAGTGATTCTCACACTACTGACTG
The DNA here is from genome assembly GCF_019923935.1 of Bubalus bubalis. Taxonomy (NCBI): domain Eukaryota; kingdom Metazoa; phylum Chordata; class Mammalia; order Artiodactyla; family Bovidae; genus Bubalus; species Bubalus bubalis. Next base: position 88,983,195 of record NC_059181.1, read on the forward strand.
AGCAATTTGGGGCACATTTTAAAATGGCTTCCTACTTTTAACAGCATGAAGATCCTGCTTTGGAACCACTGTTCAAGTCAATAGTGTGACCTAACATGCAATGCTCCAGTTGTTCCTCTACAGCCAATACCTGCCTGACAGCTTCTTCAAAGGCCACTGTCACATTAGTATCATCTTTGGCACTTGTTTCTAGATAAGGGTAATCTCCATTCTCCATGCACCAGGACTGCGCCTCCTCAGTAGTCACTTGCCTATCCTCTTTGTCTACTTTGTTCCCCAGAACTACAAAGGGGAAGTGCTCAGGGTCTTTCACATCTGCGTAGTAGATGAATTCTTTCTGCCAATTACCCAGGTTCTCAAAGCTCTGCCGGTCATCCACGCTGAAGGTCAAGAGACAGCAGTCTGCTCCCCTGTAGAAGGGTGTCCTAAGGCTCTTGAAACGTTCCTGCCCTGCAGTGTCCCAGATCTGGAGAGTTACAAAACGTCCATCTACCTCCAAATCTCGATTTAAGAACTCTACCCCTATGGTGTGAAAAGCCTGGGAGTCAAATTTATTGGTTACATAACGGTTCATGAGTGAGCTTTTCCCAACTCCACCATCACCCAAGAGAATGACCTTTAAGAGCAGGGATTTCCCACTCATTGTTGCAGCACCAGATGGAGAAGAGTTTATAACCAAGAGATCCTGAAAATAAAAGAAAAAGTAGGAGGGAAAACAGTTAAACCTGAAACTGAAATCAACTTCATAGTAAATCAACTTCTTCTGAATTATGAGGCCTTCTTATTTACCTTCTCTCTTATTTCATGTTCATTAAATGATATAGTATAGCAGAAGGAATAAAATTCTTTTTTGTATAAGGGAGAAAACAGGTCTTGTTTTTCTGAAGTCTCTTGCCTGTGTCAGGAAAAATGGCTGAATGCCATGGATAAATGGACTAACAGATGGTGCTATAATCTGGTTCAGTTCTGACCCTATTCTAGGTGAGAAAGCCTAGAACAGGAATGCTACTCAAATGTGTAACATCTTAGCTTCTGGTTTGGACAATTCCAAACAAGAGGCAAAGAGTATGAAATTGATTAGAGGGGTCTGAAGTCTGTTCCTGACGGACCCAAGAACAACTGAGGAGAGAAAGCTGTGTAGGCTGGAATCTTGATTTTGTTAGCAGAGGTTTTGGTTAGGATTACATTGGACCCCAGAACTTGGAAAAGAGAAAAAGACTAGCTTTCTTCAGGCATTTGCCCCATTATATTAATACTTGCATTGTTATGGATACCCTCACAAGTAAAGGATCTTCCATAATCTTTTCTTCATGGAACAATGGCACTCAAGTTGATGATTGTTGACTGGTATTATTATAAACAGCTATCATTAAGGAAGAGAATCTTGGATAGCTTATTAAATTCTGGATTTAGGTTCTAATTCCATAATGACACCAATGAAAACATACTGTAAACTCTAAAGAGCTAATGATTATACAGTATCTTTATTGTTACCTCCACTTGTCTATACATGGACTATCTAGAACACATCTTAAAAAGATCAAATGTTTACTGAACAACTACCTTGTACTAGAGTCTGTTAGGTTCTTTCAAATTAGGTCCATTGTGGAAAATCAACAATGACGATGTTTGCTGCTGCTGCTGCTAAGTCGCTTCAGTCGTGTCCGACTCAGTGCGACCCCATAGACGGCAGCCCACCAGGCTCCCCCGTCTTTGGGATTCTCCAGGCAAGAACCCTGGAGTGGGTTGCCATTTCCTTCTCCAATGCATGAAAGTGAAAAGTGAAGTCGCTCAGTCGTGTCCGACTCTTCACGACCCCATGGACTGCAGACTACCAGGCTCCTCCATCCATGGGATTTTCCAGGCAAGAGTATGGAGTAGGGTGCCATCACCTTCTCCGTGATGATGTTTATTGGGTGTTATTTATAAAGGTGACCCAAATAGATGAAAACTAACCACTCATCAAAAGAGCACTTATTATAAATCATATTTACACTTAGGTGATGATAATATTGCATATATATACTGCATATAGAATTTGTAGTGACAAATAAAATAATTAGCATACAAAAAATTTTGAAACAACACTAGGAAATGAACACATGCAAAGGAGCACACACATTTGCAATGTAACTTGAAAACCTCAGTAGTCATTAGAGTTATGTTGCTTTGTAGGTGTACTATGTATTTTTCTAAATATTCATTTTAAGAGATCCAATAAAAACATATGAAACAGATACCTACCCAATTGAGAATAAAATGTAAACCTACCCAGTTGGGTCTTTGTCTCAATTTTAGTCTTTTTCTTGTTGTTGTTATATTCTCTCTTTTTATGATTCTAAAAAACAGATTGGGAAACATTATTTTTAAAAATTTATTTAAAAATAAAGTTAAGGCTATCTATATAGAAATACACTCAAGTCAGGAAAAAGATCAATCTCAATTTACCTACAGAGGATGCTTTTCACAAATATACTTAAGAGTTCAAATGGCTAAAAATGTTTATCATGGACAAAATAATTTTATTGGATGAACGTTAACTCTGTCCTAACTTGAATGTACTTTATATGGACTGCAAGGAGATCAAATCATTCAATCCTAAAGGATATCAATCCTGAACATTCATTGGAAGGACTGATGCTGAAGCTCCAATGCTTTGGCCACCTGAATCGAAGAGCCGACTCATTAGGAAAGACCCTGATGCTGGGAAAAATTGAGGGCAGGAGGAGAAGGGGACAACAGAAGACAAGACAATTGGATGGCATCACTGGCTCAGTGGACATGAGTTTGAGCAAGCCCTGGGAGATGGTGAGGGACAGAGAAGCCAGGTGTGCTGCAGTCCATGGGGTCGCAAAGAGTTGGACATGACTGAACGACTGAACAACAACAAAAAATGTTTTACATTGTCTCTCTATTGAACTCTCCATTCAAAGTAAAAGTAAATCAAAGAAAGTAGATGATATTAAGGAAAGGGAAAGTACAGAGGAGTTTAAGATATGTTGAAATTCTAAGTCAGACATGAAATTCCTTCCCTTTGTACCTACCAATGTGCCGATCTCCAAAAAAGCGATTAATGTACTCATCAATCTGCCTAGAGGGTGTCTCTGCAATTGATTCCAGAAGATCAGAGAGGAAAAAAATATGTTTGGGGACTCCTTGTTTACCATATGTAGTCTTGGCTAATTTACTAAATTTTGGTCGTCTGTCTTAAACACAGGTTTTAGCATTTAACTGGCTTTATTAAATTCAAATACAACTTCATTTAAAATTATAATTAATTATGGCAAACATCTTATTTCCGCAACATCAAGAGTACTGATCTAAAAAGAAAAAAAACGTTCCTAGTTTGTTGAGTGTTCTAACTGAGGAATTAAGAAGCCTTTAAGAAATCTCCACTGCTTAGCAACCTCATGTTAATTTTTATATTGGTCTGTAGGATAACTTTACAGAGCAGAACTCTGGAACTCTCACTTGAAGGAAGTACTTAGGCACAATACTGACAGTATTAAGGGCCCATGCCAAGTGAGCATCCTTAAGTTCCTAGCAAACAGGTGTTCACATCATTAAACAACTCACTAACTCTACATTTCCGGCTGCTGCAGATAAACTCAAATGATGAGTCAAGGACTGAGTGAATATGGAAACCAAACACTCAGCTCCAGGAATAATGATGAAGTATTAATAACTATCTGAGATAGTGCTGCAATTGCTTGTGCATCCCCTATTTGGTTGTTTGCACACATAACTTCTGGGTGCATAGGCTCTACAGCAGGGAAGAGCAACGTGGTTCAGTATCAAGTGCACCGGGCTGGTAGCAATCAGGACACAAGAGTCTTCATTACTACTTTCCTACTCATTTCTTTTATGAACTTGGGCAGGTCACTTAATCTTGCTGTGTTTCTTCCTATATAAAAAGAGAACTGATAATACCTACCCTACTTAACTCACAGGATTTGGGAGGAAATGAATAGCTTAAGAAATTTGCAAAGATTTGTAAGCATTTATTGAAATTTTTGGCTTGAGATTTTCATTCCTCTTGCTCTTCACCTCCTTTCGTTCATTGGTGGGGGCCTTGTGACTCCATATTATCTCTTCTCAGAAAGGGCCTGCCAGTGGGAGGATAACACTCCTTCCCTTTCTCTTTCTTTCATATCTGAGAATGTCCTGTTCCCCAAAAGTTTTGATTATCTGCATATACCACAGAATCTTAGCACTGGAGGGACCTTACGGGTCTTCTGGCCCAATACTGCAACTGATGCTTGAGAAAACATTTGAGTGCCTGTTGTGTGCTCTGTTCTTACTAAGGTGATCCTCCACTTTCCTCTGTTGTCTCCAACTCCCCTTTATTTGCTGGAGGTAAAACTGAATACAGTTTAGGCTTATCTCCTTGCCTTCAGTCACTAAATCCTGCTCATTTTTCCTTGTGATATACTTCTCAGTCTTTTACTACTATCTTCATTTTGGTCCACATCTCTTTGTATCTAATCTATTGTGAAAGCTTCTTAGCTCTTGTCTCCCTGCCTCTAGATTCTCCTTACCTAATCCATATACTTTGCAAAGCTTCCATCACTTGAGCACCCACTGGGTGTAGACCCTGTTGGAAATCAAACATGTTTGAGGCAAGGTCTTACCCTCAAGGAGTTTATAATTTGACATATAAGCTTCAGACCTTCTAGTTGACAGTTGAAATAATATTATACTGCCTTATATTGTTAAAAAATCTTTTTTTCCTGCATAACCAAATTCTAAATTTCTGGATCCTAGGGCCCTTGTTTGTATATGTCTTTGAAGTCCCTTTATGTGGCAGCAGAGGGATAATGGATAAGTATGTGTTTATTATTTAGGTAAATACTCCCAGAACTAATGCCTCTGAATTGATGCAAAGATACAATAGATTCACAGATCTGTAAGACATCCAAATATTATTAGTTATAAGGTGACTAAAGAGCAGAAGTCATGGACTTACCTGGATCAGTTTCTAGATGGGACTTAACAGGAATTCCACCTGTTGAAAGTCAGTGGAAATGCTCCAGTTTTCCTCCCTCTCCCCTCACATTTCAAATATATAAATTTCTCAATTTTCAACAAAAACAAGAGCAGATTAATTATCCCACTTTATATTTTCAGGGGGTGCTGGCATCATCATCATCTTTTGAGTGTGATACCCTTTAGTACATACTTTAAAAGAGCTAGCACAGTATAAAAGTAAATCAAATGATTTTTTTCTTCAGGATATGCCACATATCCTTAAAAGAAGGTAGCATTAAGTAGGCAAGGAAATTCTTGGATAACCCTGAGTGCATTTAGTAGGAAAGTCAAATCCCTTATACATCCCTTAAGGGTCCCTTATTAGTTTAGGATTTGGACTAAAATGTTTATTCTAATTTTGGCCCTATTCAGAGAAAGATCTGCCTTTAAATGACTCAGACATCCCAGAGATACCATTCCCCTTTCCTACTTCACTCCCCAAAACAGATTAACAAATATTCTCTAAGGATAGTTTATTCACTTTTTTCCCCCAAACAGGGTCTCAGTCTTGGACAGTAAGGTGAACTAGGAATTGACATAAGTGATACTCCCTAGCTTTCTTTGTTCTCCCCCTCTTTTGTTACCTTCTGAACCTGTTGTACCTGCACCCACACAGGCTTGTTACAATTATTGTATTTAGTTGAGGATGCTTGTGGGTGGGGATGGAGGTGTGTGAGGAGGCAGTACAATGGTAAGAAAGAGGTTGAACCTTTGAAAATAGTACATTTCAGTGTGATGATGGAGAGAAAAATAGAAAAGTAAATTGGAAACATCAGTTCAGCTGCCATGAGTAGGATGATGCTCATATCCATAATGCAGATTGTTTGGGAGCAAGTTTTGAGAGAGATGTGTACCACAGGGCTGAGGGTAGGGGGAAGAGAAGCTGAGGAGGGGTGGCTGTGGTAGCAATCTGCACCGGGGGAGGAGCCATAGTTAGAGCTGTGGGGAATGCCCACCTCATGGTGACACATCGGTTGAGACTATTCAACTCGCTGTGGATTCCTGGCACAATATTTGGAAATACTACACTGGCGAATTGAGTGGGGCTTTCCTTAATCTACATAAAAATCAATGCAAATAGGAAATGACTGGATCTTTGAGACCCTCTACTTGAAATGGTATAGATTGTTTCCAATACAACCTGATGCTTGGGGTTGGGAATGGGGGATGGTTCCGCAGCAGGGAAACCCTCTGACGCACTGGATTCATTTTGCAGACTAAACAAGTTATCAGCTACATCCTTACTCTGAGTCCAAATGCCACAGCTGTCATTGCCACCGAAAAGCTATTTTTACATTTATGCCCATATTTATATCTTACATGCAACTAGAAGGGTCCAAGGTGGAATTTCACCTCTAACCTCTCCTCACAACGACGGCTCTGGGGGCTATGAGCCCGAAGGCAAACTAGAAAGCAATTTGGCACCGTCCCCAGGCCACTTCTTCCTGAGTAGACAGCCTGGAGAAGAATAGGTAAGGTTTGGGTGACATTAAGTAAGCAAGGTACAGGGAAAAGAAGCTTCCTTAGGAGGCTGGGAATGCTGGCATCTCCGTGACAGGGGTCCTGTTAGCATCGAAGACCCAGAAAGTGAAGATGTCACCCATAGGTCCAACTACCACGGACCCAGATCGTCTCACTTCATCCCCAGCTCTGAGAACCCTCAGCTGTGGCGCATGCGCACTGAGCCACACCCGCTCCCCACGGAGCCCTGCGCCTCTGCCCGGCTTTGGCAGCTGCTCTGGATTACTCAGCAACGCCCCCCTCCACCATCACCTACCCCCGCCCCTGCAACTCCGACGCCGGCGGCGCCCAGGCCCCTTTCACAAGGTGCAAGTGCCCCCGGGGATCATCCAGACTTCCCTTTCTCCCTCTGCCCCCAGGGGCCCCATCTCCCCGCCTCCCGGGTCCTCGAGCCGCTCAGCCACTCTCGCTGCATCCTCACTGGCATCTTACCCAACACAATGGGAGCGAGGCGGGAGAGGGCCGCGGGGGCCAGGCCGGTGAGCCCTCCGTGCCGGCAATCCGGTTCCGCGGCGACACCGTCACCGCGGGAGGAGGCTCCTGCCGCCTCCTCGTCCTCAACGGGGCGGCAAGTGCAGCTTGGACCTCGGTGGCCTGACAGCTGCCGCTCGCGCCCGCCGCTGCCGCCGCGCAGCGTCTCGCGCCCGCGCCCGCCAGAGGAGGGGGCGGGGCCCGCGCCGCCTCCTATCGCCCCTTTCCCGGCGTGGAGGACCCGGGGTAGCCGCCTCCCGCCCTCGCGGGTAGGGAGCACTCTCTGGCTCGCTCACACTTCTTTCAGGCTCAGTGGCCAACCCTGGTTTCCCTTTGTCCTCCTTCCCTCCCATCGCGGATCAGTAGGCACAGCGACAATGGACCCACAAACATTGCTCTGCCACTTAGCTCATCCATAGCCACAGCCCCATTTCTGGCAATTACCTTCGACCTACTGCACAACTTGGCGACTAAACCATCACCTACCTCATTTACCCTACCTTCAAACCCACTGCTTTTCTCAAGAGGATAGCACATACACTTAATTATTCTTGTTTAAAATATTTCAGGGAAATACATAATCACGACACATTACTAGGCCCTGTAGCTGGCTACTGCTCATGAAATTCTCATGGCAATCCAAAAGGAAAGGTTCTCATCTGTAGCTCAGGCATAGAAAGCACACTGCCCTTTACCCTTACAGGTTACCATTCTGGAGGGCCACCCTGAGAGTTCCACCTGAGGTTCCCAGAAACGTTACTGGGGTAGAATGCAGTGTTCCAATTGGGCCTATCCACCTACCCAGTCACTTCTTTTTGTCTCCTGTGCCCCTCTGGTGTTGTGCTGTACTGTGCTTAGTCGCTCAGTTGTGTCTGACTCCTTGCGACTCCATAGACTGTAACCTGCCAGGCTCTTCTGTCCATGAGGATTCTTCAGGCAAGTTTACTGGAGTGAGTTGCCATGCCCTCCTCCAGGGGATCTTCCTGACTCAGGGATCCAACCCAGGTCTCCCACATTGCAGGTGGATTCTTTATTGACTGAGCCATCAGGGATGCCCGTTCCCCTCTGGTACCTCCAACTAATTTGTGATTTTTTTTTTCACCTGAAATCAAAGGAGTATGGAGCTTCTGGGGTCATTTAGCCTGCATTCCATCTTTGTCAAGCAGATTCATCTCTGAAGCTTCCCTGTTGCCTGATAATCTGTCCCTAATGTGGCAGTACACCTCATTCTCCATGTGCTCCCTCAGAGCCTTCAGGCACCCTCCCTCTAGGAAGGCCACACTCTCTCTACCTCTTCCCAAGTTAACCACTCAGTCGAGCCCATAGACCCCAGCTTAAATATCCCTTCCTCAGGGTAACCTTTCTCAACCCCAGAATAGAAAAAGTACTCCAATTTATTCTCTTGTAGTCTCCAGTATAGCCTGCTGTACTTTTCTTTGTAATACTTTGCAGTTTATGATGAGATTTTTTTAACTTTAAAATTTTAATTGGCATATAGTTGATATACAATATTGTATAAGTTACAGGTGTACAACATAGTGATTCACAATTTTATACTCCATTTATAGTTATTATAAAATATTCGTTAAATTCCCCATGTTGTACAATATATTCTTGTAGCTTATTTTATACGTAATAGTTGCATCTCTTAGTCCCTTACCCCTATCTTGGCGCTTCCCCCTTCCCTCTCCCCACTGGTAACCAATACTATGTTCTCTTTATCTGTGTGTCTGTTTCTTTTATTATATTCACTGGTTTGTTTTATTTTTTATATTCCACATATAAGTGATGTCATACGGTGTTTGTCTGTCTCTGTCTGACATTTCACTTAGCATAATACCCTCCAAGTCCATCCATGTGTGGGTGCTCAGTTGTTTGAGTCGTGTCCAACTCTTTGCAAACCTACGGACTATAGCCCACCAGGTTCCTTGGTCCACGGGATTTTCCAGGCAAGAATACTAGACTTGGTTGTCATGCCCTTCTCCAAGGGTGCATGCATCTTTTCAAATTAGTGTTTTCATTTTTTTCGGATATATGCCCAGGAGTGGAATTGCTAGGTCATATGATAGTTATATTTTTAGTTTTTTGAGAAACCTCCATACTGTTTTCCACAGTGGCTGCACCAATTTACATTCCCACCAACAACAGATGAGGGTTCCCTTTTCTCCACATCTTTGCCAATATTTCTCATTTGTATTCTTTTTGATGATAGCCATTCTGTCAGGTAAGACCTATATCAAATCCCTTATGATTATACAGTGGAAGTGAGAAATAGATTTAAGGGTCTAGATCTGATAGAGTGCCTGATGAACTATGGACGGAGGTTCATGACATTGTACAGGAGACAGGGATCAAGAGCATCCCCATGGAAAAGAAATGCAAAAAAGCAAAATGGCTGTCTGGGGAGGCCTTACAAATAGCTGTGAAAAGAAGAGAAGCGAAAAGCAAAGGAGAAAAGGAAAGATATAAGCATCTGAATGCAGAGTTCCAAAGAATAGCAAGGAGCTATAAGAAAGCCTTCCTCAGCGATCAATGCAAAGAAATAGAGGAAAACAACAGAATGGGAAAGACCAGAGATCTCTTCAAGAAAATTAGAGATACCAAGGGAACATTTCATGCAAAGATGGCCTCGATAAAAGACATAAATGGTATGGACCTAACAGAAGCAGAAGATATTAAGAAGAGGTGGCAAGAATACACAGAAGAACTGTACAAAAAAGATCTTCACGGCCAAGATAATCACAGTGGTGTGATCACTCACCTAGAGCCAGACATCCTGGAATGTGAAGTCAAGTTGGCCTTAGGAAGCATCACTACGAACAAAGCTAGTGGAGGTGATGGAATTCCAGTTGAGCTATTTCAAATCCTGAAAGACGATGCTGTGAAAGTGCTGCACTCAATATGCCAGCTAATTTGGAAAACGCAGCAGTGGCCACAGGACTGGAAAAGTTCAGTTTTTATTCCAATCCCAAAGAAAGGCAATGCCAAAGAATGCTCAAACTACCACACAATTGCACTCATCTCACATGCTAGTAAAGTAATGCTCAAAATTCTCCAAGCCAGGCTTCAGCAATACGTGAACCGTGAACTTCGTGATGTTCAAGCTGGTTTTAGAAAAGGCAGAGGAACCAGAGATCAAATTGCCAACATCCGCTGGATCATGGAAAAAGCAAGAGAGTTCCAGAAAAACATCTATTTCTGCTTTATTGACTATACCAAAGCCTTTGACTGTGTGGATCACAATAAACTGTGGAAAATTCTGAAAGAGATAGGAATACCAGACCACCTGACCTGCCTCTTATGAAACCTATATGCAGGTCAGGAAGCAATAGCTAGACCTGGACATAAAACAACAGACTGGTTCCAAATAAGGAAAGGAGTACGTCAAGGCTGTATATTGTCACTCTGCTTATTTAACTTATATGCAGAGTACATCTTGAGAAACGCTGGGCTGGAAGAAACACAAGCTGGAATCAAGATTGCAGGGAGAAATATCAACAACCTCAGATATGCAGATGACACCACCCTTATGGCAGAAAGTGAAGAGGAACTAAAAAGCCTCTTGATGAAAGTGAAAGAGGAGAGTGAAAAAGTTGGCTTAAAACTCAACATTCAGAAAACTAAGATCATGGCATCTGGTCTCATCACTTCATGGCAAATAGATGGGGAAACAGTGGAAACAGTGACGGACTTTATTTTTCTGGGCTCCAAAATCACTGCAGATGATGATTGCAGCCATGAAATTAAAAGACACTTACTCCTTGGAAGGAAAGTTATGACCAACCTAGATATCATATTGAAAAGCAGAGACATTAGTTTGTCAACAAAAGTCTGTCTAGTCAAGGCTATGGTTTTTCCAGTGGTCATGTATGGATGTGAGAGTTGGACTGTGAAGAAAGCTGAGCGCCGAAGAATTGATGCTTTTGAACTGTGGTGTTGGAGAAGACTCTTGAGAGTCCCTTGGACTGCAAGGAGATCCAACCAGTCCATTCTGAAGGAGATCAGCCCTGGGATTTCTTTGGAAGGAATGATGCTAAAGCTGAAACTCCAGTACTTTGGCCACCTCATGCAAAGAGTTGACTCATTGGAAAAGACTCTGATGCTGGGATGGATTGGGGGCAGGAGGAGAAGGGGATGACAGAGGATGAGATGGCTGGATGGCATCACCAACTCAATGGACGTGAGTTTGAATGAACTCCAGGAGTTGGTGATGGACAGGGAGGCCTGGCGTGCTGCAATTCATGGGGTCACAAAGAGTTGGACACAACTGAGTGACTGAACTAAACTGATTCTGATAGGTGTGACGTGATATCTCATTGTGGTTCTAATTTGTATTTCTTTGATAATTAATGATATTGAGCATCTTTTCATGTACTTGTTGGTCACCTAAATGTCCTCTTTGTAAAAATGTTTATTCATGACTTCTGGCCATTTTTGGATTGGGTTACTTGATTTTTTTCTGTTGGGTTGTATGAGCTGTTTATATATTTTGGATATTAACCCTTTATCAGTCATATCATTTGCAAATGTTGTCTCTCATTCAGTAGGTTGTCTTTATGAGGAGATATTTAAGTGTATAATTATTTATTTGATAGCTGCCTTCCTCCACTGGGCTTCCCTTGTAGCTCAGTCAGTAAAGAATCTGCCTGCAGTACAGGAGACCCGGGTTCGATCCCTGGGTTGGGAAGATCCCCTGGAGAAGGAAATGGCAGCCCACTCCAGTATCCTTGCCTGGAAAATATCATGGAAGAGGAGCCTTGTGGGCTGCAGTCCATGGGGTCGCAAAGAGTTGGGCATGACTGAGCGACTAACACTTCCTCCACTAAACTATATTGCACTATAAAGTCAAGAACTATGGCTATGTAGATTCACCATCATATCTGCAGAGCCTAGGGCAATGCTTGTTATATAGGACATGCTCAGAAAATATTTGTTGAATATGAATGTTGTTTCATCAATAGTTATTGTTAAAAAGAAAATGAATGTACTAACTGAATTCCTTGTGCTCCTACTTAAATCAGTCCTGGTCCCTATACAAGCACACTGAAACACTCTTCTGTTGAAGAAGTGCTCACAGTCCTTTAAAGCAATTGCTTTATTCACACATTCTTATCTGTAATATTAATGAAAGAGAACTTTTCAGCATAGGCCCCAATGTATGTATATGTATTTATAGATTTTATACATGTACTACTGTTCATATCTACTTTATATATTCATTATAATACATATACAATGAAAATATTCCAACACAAAATTGAAAAGAATAACAAAAAAATTGTTGGTGTTCCAATGCTTTCTTTCTGCACTGTATTGAACTGTTCGGTGAACTGCTCAAAATAACAGTCCTTCGTATTTGAGGCAATGGCACCCCACCCCAGTACTCTTGCCTGGAAAATCCCATGGATGGAGGAGCCTGGTAGGCTGCAGTCCATGGGGTCGCTAAGAATCGGATACGACTGAGTGACTTCACTTTCACTTTTCACTTTGATGCATTGGAGAAGGCGATGGCACCCCACTCCAGTACTCTTGCCTGGAAAATCCCAGAGACGGGGGAGCCTGGTGGGCTGCCATCTGTGGGGTTGCACAGAGTCGGGCACGACTGAAGCGACTTAGCAGCAGCAGCAGCAGCAGCATATTTGAGTCTCTCATCTTTATGGGAATCTAGTTTATCTTTGTTCTTTTCTCACAGATGCTATTTTCCAACAGTTTAATTATCTCTGAAAATCCCACCCCCCAACCTATTTGCAAATTTTACAGGCCTTTTAATTTCTAGACTTGGACACCCAGTTCTGTAGTCAGAAGCTCATAACTGCTGAAGACATTACATATTTGCAGAATGTTGGAATCCTTAGAGGGTAATTAATTAATCCTTAGGCTTAAGCAAAATCCTATGTTAGCCTAAAGTCTCCTAAACAAATCCAATATTAAAAGAGTCTCTAGAGACTATTTGAAAAGCAACTACCATCCACATAGTGTAGAAGAAACATGATTACCACTAATCATGAGGGAACAGCACAAAGCAGATAGCTCAAAGTTTCAAAGTTCCAGCTGTGGGTTTTGGGACTCTCAGACTGGACTATTCCAAATGATCCATCATTGAGATCTGTCAAACTATGCCCTCCATCAGTGATGCTTCCATGCATAATGAAATAATATAATCCTATCTTTGTAGCATAGTTACACACACATACACACACACACATACACAACTTTTCTATCAAAACTACAATCATACTGTAGTCGGTAGATTGAAGACTAAAGCAAAATTGTCTCTAAATACTGAAGAAAAGGTTACCTTTGGAGAGTGACACACACATGCAAAAATCAGCATTCAGTGTATGAAATCTATTTCATCCAAAAGAGCCCAATCATGATTCAGTTTTAAATACATTGATATGGGCTTAAAGAAGACATAATTTGAATGTGATTAGTATAACAGAAAAGCCTGATGTTGTGTCCATAAGGTGCTTATGAAGAAAAGAGTTTCATGAAGGGGTCAAATCATACTATTTCTCTTCCTGGAGAGTCACAATGCATATTAGAACACTAAAGGGTGTTGAAATCTTGCAATGAAGAAAGCATTTTTTGAAAACAAAACTTCTGAGACCACAAATCCATTTTGTTTATTGAACAACTGTTAACAGGACTAATATACTTCAAAATCCAAGTTGGCAACTACTGTATTAATTGTACAAAGTTGTAATGTGGTAACAAAACATTAGTAGTAATAATAGTGTAGTCGTTGAGTTGTGTCTGACTCTTTGTGACCCCATGAACTGTAGCCTGCCAGGCTTCTCTGTCCTTGGGACTCTCCAGGCAAGAATACTAGGGTGGGTTGCCATTCCCTTCTCCAGGGGATCTTACCGACCCAGGGATTGAACCCATGTCTCCTGCATTGCAGGCAGATTCTTTACCATCTGAGCTACCAGGGTTGCCCTAACAGAACATTGGTTTGCCTTAAATATGGATGATAGTATATATCATCTTGCTTGGCCACCTAGATTGATTTATAGTGGCTTCCTGGATACTTGTGCTATGAAAGATTCTAAGGTGCATATAGCTCAGTATAAAAGAGTGATTAGTTAGTGGTGACTACCATAGATGAGGCAATGTGTTTGCCATCCTTGGCCTAGAGTATTTACATGGCAGCTATACATTCCAGATTTCCAGATACATCCAATTTTGAGCATTTTCTTCTGTTGTTCCCATATTTGCAATACTTATGGGACCATCTGATGTTTTATTCAGAAAATATAGTAACATAGACTGTAAAAGGAAACTGGGAAATAAGAATTTGTCAATATTTACCTATCATTTGTCCAAAAGCAAGTCACTGGATCTGGTGACACAGTAAAATTTTTATCACTTGGCATGTGAATAATCTTGCAGAATTGGGATGTTTTGCCAGGTTTTCCATAGCCTGAAGGAAGGATCTGTGAAGATAATCTAATTATTGAAAACATTAGTATGAACTCAGTATTATTATTTTTTAAATGTATGTATTTTCAAGCTCTGCTCACTAAAAACATTTCAAAACAATGTAAATGCTAAAGAGCACCACTAGTGCCCAGATTGAGATTATAAATATCATTTACCAATGAAAGGAATCAGGGTTTCTTAGAGAACTGGCTGATTCTAGGTCTGCGGCAAGATATATCCAATGAACTTGGAATATCTTGCCACACCAGATAGCAAAGAAGTTATGGAGGCTGTGAGATAATAGAAAATATGTTTTGGCCTCTGTTCCTAGTTCCTGGCACAGAACGCCTAAAGCCATTGTAAATTCTTGAGTGATAAGAATGCTATCTTTCGTTCTAATATTTGGTCTTTGACCCTGGTTCCTGAATAGGCTCCTAAATCCCTTAGAATTTCTTGAGTGATTGGAGTATCTTTTGTTCTAATGAGGCAACTCTGGGTGGGTTCTTGTATAGCTCCTGGATGGGGGCTGATCTCCAGAAAGACCAAGCTATAACTAGAAGCTTGGAATATCAGCCCCATCCTCCACTTCTCTAGAGATGGGAGAGGGACTAGAAATGGAGTTAATAACTGATCATGCTTATGTAAAGAAGCATCCATAAAAATACCCCAAATTACGGGGTTTGGCAGTCTTCCAGGTTGATGAACACATTCACATATGGGAGAGTAATGCACTCCAGCTCCACAGGGACAGAGCTCCTCCATTCAGGAGCCTCCCAGACCTTGCCTTATGTATCTCTTCTTCTGACTGTTCACTGTATCTTTTTTTATCATATCCTCAAATTTAAACTGGTAAACTTAAGTGTTCCCCTGAGTTCTACGAGCTGCTCTAACAAATAATAAAATTCAATGAGGAGGAGGTCATGGGAACCTCTGTTTTATAGCTGATTGGTCAGAAACAGACAACAGTTTGGACTTATGATTGGCTTTTTCCCTATACAGGTACACTACTAAGGTTGTGCCAAAAGGACTTAGGAGCCAAACCGAAGAGAGTCTCACTGGCCAAGATGAAGCAATTTGAGCATCAGTAAACACAATAATTGGCTTCCGGGTGGTATAGTGGTAAATAATCCACCTGCCAATTCAGAATATGCAAGAGATGCAGGTTTGATCCCTGGGTTGGGTAGATCCCTTGGAGTAGGAAATGACAATCCATTCCAGTATTCTTGCCTTGGAAATCCCATGGACAGAGGAGCCTGGCAGGCTACAGTTCATGAGGTTGCAAAGAGTCAGTCAGACACGACTGACCATGCATGGTACAGCAGTAAACAATAACTACAGTGGATTGTAATGTATCAAATGTGTTTACATGAATGAATTCAGGACGATGCTTAAAAATGTAACTGGTCAAAAAATGTCAACAAAAAACTGGTCAACTTGGAGAAAGTTATGAAACCAGCTCATTATTTTAAAACTGGTAAACAAAATAAAGAATCTAATGTTTAACCTGCCTTTCTAATATACATTCTTTCTCTGTGAAATCAAATAGTTCATTAGAAAGTGTTTCAGTAGAAGATTTCCACCTAATAAATTAAGAAAGAATAATAGAATTTTACAATGGCTAATGAATTAATGGATCTAGGCAGTAATCATCAGTGTCTGCTAATATTAAGAGTAATATCCAAATATCTGACTCAATGGAAAGACAAAGCAGTGTCTATGAAGCATTTTTGCTAAAAATTAAAATTTGATCAAGCCTTTAGATATAATTATGAATTTTTAGGAAAAAGGACAAAGATGTTAAATAATATCACAAGAATGTAAGCAAGAACGTGTAAAACAAGTTTAGAGTCAGGATGTTGGAAAGGGGAACTCTACAGAAAACAGGATGGTTTCTTCAACAAATAAATTGCAAGACAGAATATGAAAATTGTATTTAGGAGTAATTTTAAAAATAAGTGCAAAACTTATACTTCTAAAAACAACAAATGTTGAAAGAAATTAAAAAGATCTAAATAAATGGAAAGACCTCCAATGTTTGTGGATCAGAAGACATAATATTATTAAGATGGTTATACTCTCCAAATTGACTACAAATTCAGTGCAATCCCTATCAGAATTCCTGCTGGTGTTCTGTAGCTATTTACAAGCAGTTCCTAAAATCCATATGAAAATTTTGTAAGTTTACAATTTATTCACTGGCTATCATGAGTTTGGTTCTGGAACCTGGAAAACTAAGGGTACTACCCACATCTTGCCTGTTCACTGTAGCCGTTTTACCTTTTGAAGTTCCCCTTATATAGAAAACTCACTTCCCCCTGCTATCTTCAGAATTCAATATATAGACTCTTGGTTTTGGCAGGGCTATTAGATAGACTGATTGAATCCACTGATTCCCAAACTTAGCTGCACATCAACATCACTTCATCAACATCACTTAGAGGAATTAACAAAAGTGTTGATTTCAAGTCCCTGACTTTGAAAGCTCTGCAGTGGGGCCCTCAAATGTATGTTTTTAATAAGTTCCCTGTGTGATTATGATAAGCTGGCCCACACACAAGTATTTAGGAACCATGAACATTTTCCAGCCTCTCACCTATATGACTTTACAACCAACTCAATCCATTATTTAGACAGTTTACTTTGCTAGAAAGTTCTTTCTTATGAAGTGATGGGATTGGCAACCTGTGTGTGTGTGTGTGTGTGTGTGTGTGTGCATGCTAAATCACTTCAGTCGTGTCTGACTCTTTGCAGCCCTATGGATTGTTGGCCACCAGTCGCCTCTGTCCATGGAATTCTCCAGGCAAGAATACCAGAGTGGGTAGCCATACCCTCCTCCAGGGGATATTCCCGACACAATAATTGAAGTCATATCTTTTACAGCTCCTGCATTGGCAGAAGGGTTTTTGTTTTGTTTTGTTTTTTACCACTAACGCCACCTGGGAAGCCCCTGAAACCTCTAACTCTCCTTATTTGGGTACTAGTTCTGACCTCAGAGATGTCAGTAGGTTTCTTAGAAGTGTCTTCTAATTGAAGGGAAAGTAAAATCAGAAATATAAGTTCCCCCTTTGATGATGGTGAGTCAGATCAGATCAGATCAGTCACTCAGTCATGTCTGACTCTTTTGCATGTCTGACTCATGTCTGACCCCATGAATCGCAGCATGCCAGGCCTCCCTGTCCATCACCAACTCCCGGAGTTCACTGAGACTCATGTCTATCAAGTCAGTGATGCCATCCAGCCATCTCATCCTCTGTCGTCCCCTTCTCCTCTTGCCCCCAATCCCTCCCAGCATCAGAGTCTTTTCCAATGAGTCAACTCTTCACATGAGGTGGCCAAAGTACTGGAGTTTCAGCTTTAGCATCGTTCCTTCCAAAGAAATCCCAGGGCTGATCTCCTTCAGAATGGACTGGTTGGATCTCCTTGCAGTCCAAGGGACTCTCAAGAGTCTTCTCCAACACCACAGTTCAAAAGCATCAATTCTTTGGTGCTCAACCTTCTTCACAGTCCAACTCTCACATCCATACATGACCACAAGAAAAACCATAGCCTTGACTAGATGAACCTTTGTTGGCAAAGTAATGTCTCTGCTTTTGAATATGCTATCTAGGTTGGTCATAACTTTCCTTCCAAGGAGTAAGCGTCTTTTAATTTCATGGCTGCAGTCACCATCTGTAGTGATTTTGGAGCCCAGAAAAATAAAGTCTGACACTGTTTCCACTGTTTCCCCATCTATTTCCCAGGAAGTGGTGGGACCAGATGCCATGATCTTCGTTTTCTGAATGTTGAGCTTTAAGCCAACACTTTCACTCTCCTCTTTCACTTTCATCAAGAGGCTTTTTAGTTCCTCTTCACTTTCTGCCATAAGGGTGGTGTCATCTGCATATCTGAGGTTATTGATATTTCTCCCTGCAATCTTGATTCCAGCTTGTGTTTCTTCCAGCCCAGGGTTTCTCATGATGTACTCTGCATATAAGTTAAATAAACAGGGTGACAATATACAGCCTTGACGAACTCCTTTTCCTATTTGGAACCAGTCCGTTGTTCCATGTCCAGTTCTAACTGTTGCTTCCTGACCTGCATACAAATTTCTCAAGAGGCAGATCAGGTGGTCTGGTATTCCCATCTCTTTCAGAATTTTCCACAGTTGATTGTGATCCACACAGTCAAAGTCTTTGGAATAGTCAATAAAGCAGAAATAGATGTTTTTCTGGAACTCTCTTGCTTTTTCCATGATCCAGCGGATGTTGGCAATTTGATCTCTGGTTCCTCTGCCTTTTCTAAAACCAGCTTGAACATCAGGAAGTTCACGGTTCACATATTAGTAGCTTCTAAAAATAAGTTGCTTGTCAGCAAAAGAAAAAAAATTCAAGGTGGATACAATGTTCAGCATCTCTGTGCAAAAGCTTATTATTCTCTAAAATATCCAAACTTTCTTTTTAAAAAGATATATTGTGTTCTTGGATTAGAGGATTAATATTGTGAAAATGACTGTACTACCCAAAGCAATCTATAGATTCAATGCAATCCCTATCAAACTACCAATGGAATTTTTCACAGAACTAGAACAAGTAACTTCCAAATTTGTATGGATACACAAAATACCCCATATAGCCAAAGCACTCTTGAGAAAGAAGAATGGAGCTGGAGGAATCAACCTTCCTGATTTCGGACTATAATACAATACTACAGTCGGGACTGGCACAAAAATAGAAATATAGTCCAATGGAATAAGATAAAAAGCTCAGAGATAAATCCATGCACCTATAGGAATCTTATCTTTGACAAAGGAGGCAAATATAAACAATGGAGAAAAGACACTCTCTTCAGTAAATGGTGCTGGGAAAACTGGGTAGCAACGTGTAAAGAATGAAATTAGAACACTTTCTAACTCCATATGCAAAAAAAAGCTCAAAATGGATTAAAGACCTAAATGTAAGACCAGAAACTATAAAACTTTTAGAGGAAAACATCAGCAGAGCATTCTTTGACATAAACCACAGCAAGAACCTCTATGAGCCACATCCTAAAGTAATGGAAATAAAAACAAAAATAAACAAATGGGACCTAATTAGACTTAAAAGCTTTTGCACAATGAAGGAAACTATAAGCAAGGTGAAAAGACAGCTCTCAGAATGAGAGAAAATAATAGCAATTGAAGCAACTGACAAAGCACTAATCTCCAAAATACACAAGCAGCTCATGAAGCTCAATACCAGAAAAACAAACAACCCAATCAAAAAGTGGGCAGAAGACTTAGACAGACATTTCTCTAAAGATGACCTACAGATGGCTAATCAACAAATGAAAAGAGCTCAACATCTCTCATTATTAGGGAAATGCAAATCAAAACTACAATGGTGTATCATCTTACACCAGTCAGAATTAGTCAGTTCAGTTGCTCAGTCCTGACTCTGCAACCCCATGGACTGCAGCAAGCCAGGCTTCCTTGTCCATCACCAATGCCTGGAGCTTACTCAAACTCACGTTCATTGAGTTGGTGATGCCATCCAATCATCTCATCTTCTGTTGTCCCCTTCACCTCCTGCCTTCAATCTTTCTCAGCATCAGGGTCTTTTCCAGTGAACTGGTTCTTAGCATCAGCTGGCCAAAGTATTGGAGCTTCAGCTTCAACATCAGTCCTTCTGATGAATATTCAGGACTGATTTCCTTTAGGATGGACTGGTTGGATCTCCTTGCAGTCCAGGGGATTCTCAAGAATCTCCTGCAACATCACAGTTCAAAAGCATCAATTCTTCGGTGCTAAGCTTTCTTTCTGATCCAACTATCACATCCATATGTGACTACTGATAAAACCATAGCTTTGGCTAGATGGACTTTTGCTGGCAAAGTAGTGTCTCTGCTTTTTAATATGCTGTCTAGGTTAGTCATAGCTTTTCTTCCAAGGAGAAGCGTCTTTTATTTTCATAGCTGCAGTCACCATTCACAGTGATTTTGGAGCCCCCCAAAATAAAGTCTCTCACTGTTTCCATTGCTTCCCCATCTATTTGCCATGAAGTGATGGGACCAGATGCCATGATCCTAGCTCTTTGAATGTCGAGTTTTAAGCCAATTTTTTTCACTCTCCTCTTTCACTTTTATCAAGAGGCTCTTCAGTTCTTCATTTTCTGCCATAAGGGTGGTGTCACCTGCATATCTGAGGTTATTGACATTTCTCCTGCCAATCTCGATTCCAGCTTGTGCTTCATCCAGCCTGGCATTTCGCATGATGTACTCTGCAGCAAGCAGGGTAACAATATACAGCCTTGACATACACCTTTCCTGATTTGGAACCAGTCTGCTGTTCCATGTCCAGTTCTAACTGTTGCTTTCTGATCTGCATATAGGTTTCTCAAGAGGCAGGTCAGGTGGTCTGGTATTCCCATCTCTTTCAGAATTTTCCAGTTTATTGTGATCCACACAGTCAAAGGCTTTGGTATAGTCAATAAAGCAGAAGTAGATGTTTTTCTGGAACTCCATTGTTTTTTCGGTGATCCAATGGATGTTGACAATTTGATTTCTGGTTCCTCTGCCTTTTCTAAAACCAGCTTGAACGTCTGGAAGTTCACAGTTCACGTACTGTTGAAGCCTTGCCTGGACAATTTTGGGCATTACTTAGCTAGTGTGTGAGATGAGTGCAATTGTGCGGTAGTTTGAGCATTCTTTGGCATTGCCTTTCTTTGGTATTGGAATAAAAACTCACCTTTTCCAGTCCTGTGGCCACTGCTGAGTTTTCCCAATTTGCTGGCATGTTGAGCACTTTCACAGCATCATCTTTTAGGACTTGAAATAGTTCAGCTGAAATTCTATCACCTCCACTAACTTTGTTCGTAGTGATGCTTCCTAAGGCCCACTTGACTTGGCATGTCAGAATGTCCTGCTCTAGGTGAGTGATCACACCATTGTGGTTATCTGGGTCATAAAGATCTTTTTTGTATAGTTCTTCTGTGTATTCTTGCCACCTCTTCTTAATATCTTCTGCTTCTGTTAGGTCCATACCGTTTCTGTCCTTTATTGTGTTCACCTTTGCATGAAATGTTTCCTTGGTATCTCTAGTTTTCTTGAAGAGATCTTTTTGGCCATCATCAAAAAGTTTATGAATAATAAATGCTGGAGAGGGTGTGGAGAAAAGGGCACCCTCTTGTACTGTTGGTGGTAATGCAAATTGATATAGCACTATGGAAATTCCTTTAAAAACTAGGAATAAAACTACTATTGTTTTTGTTCAACCATCCAGTCATGTCTGTCTCTTTGCTACCCCATGGACTGCAGCAGGCCTCCTTGTCCCTCACCATCTCCAGGAGTTTCATGTTCATTGCATTGGTGATGCCGTCTAGTCATCTTGTCCTCTGACACCCTCTTCTCCTTCTGTTCTCAATCTTTTCCAGCATCAGAACTTTTCCAATGAGTCATCTGTTTGCATCAGATGACCAAAATACTGGAGCTTCAACTTCAGTGTCAGTTTTTCCAGTGAATATTCAGGGTTTATCTCTGTTGGATCATCAAAAAAGCAAGCGAGTTCCAGAAAAACATCTACTTCTGCTTTATTGACTATGCCAAAGCCCTTGACTGTGTGAATCACAACAAACTGTGGAAAATTCTTCAAGAGATGGGAATACCAGACCACCTGACCTGCCTCTTGAGAAATCTATATGCATATCAGGAAGCAGCAGTTAGAACTGGATGTGGAACAAGAAACTGGTTCCAAATCAGGAAAGGAGTAGGTCAAGGCTATATATTGTCACCCTGATTATTTAACTTATATGCAGAGTACATCATGCGAAATGCCAGGCTGGATGAAGCACAAGCTGGAATCAAGATTGGTGGGAGAAATGTCAATAACCTCAGATATGGAGATGACACCACCTTCATGGCAGAAAGTGAAGAACTGAAGAGCCTCTTAATGAAAGTGAAAGAGGAAAGTGAAAAAGCTGGCTTAAAACTCAACATTCAGAAAACGAAGATCATGGCATCCGGTCCCATTACTTCATGGTAAATAGATGGGGGAAACAATGGAAACAGTGAGAGACTTTATTTTGGGGGGCTCCAAAATCACTGTGAATGGTGACTGCAGCCATGAAAATAAAAGATGCTTGCTCCTTTGAAGACAAGCTATGACCAACCTGGACAGCATATTAAAAAGCAGATACATTACCTTGCCAGCAAAGGTCCATCTAGTCAAAGCTATGGTTTTATCAGTAGTCACATATGGATGTGAGAGTTGGACTATAAAGAAAGCTGAGTGGCGAAGAATTGATGCTTTTGAACTGTGGTGTTCGAGAAGACTCTTGAGAGTCCCTTGGACAGGAAGGAGAGCCAACCAGTCCATCCTAAAGGAAATCAGTCCTGAATATTCATTGGAAGGACTGATGCTGAAGCTGAAGCTCCAATACTTTGGCCACCTGATGGGAAGAACTGACTCATTTGAAAATACCCTGATTCTGGGAAAGATTGAAGGTGGGAGGAGAAGGGGACGACAGAGGATGAGATGGTTGGATGGCATCACCAATTCTATGGACATGAGTTTGAGCAAGCGCTGAGAGTTGGTGATGGACAGGGAGGCCTGCCATGCTGCAGTCCGTGGGGTTGCAAAGAGGCAGACAGGACTGAGCAACTGAACTATACTGAACTGATCTGCCTTAAGACTGGCTGGTTTGATCTGAGGAGAGAATGGTATACCACCCTAGTATATGTGCCATGAGAACCTCTTGAACTGTATAAAAGGCCCAAAACTACCTTATGACCCAACAATCCCACTACACAGCATATACTCTGAGGAAACCATAATTAAAAAAGACATATGTACCCCAATGTTCATTGCAGCACTATTTACAAAAGCTTGGACATGGAAGCAGCCTAGATGTCCATTGACAGAAGAATGAATAAAGAAGTTGTGATATATATACACAATGGACTATTACTCACCTATTAAAAGTGATATATTTGAGTTGGTTCTAATGATGTGGATGAACCTAGAGCCTATTATACGGAGTGAAGTAAATCAGAAAGAGAAAGTCAAATATTGTATATTAATGCATATATATGCAATCTAGAAAGATGGTACTGATGAACCTATCTACAGGGAAGCAATGCAGATGCAGACATTCCTATAAAAGTATGGTGACTAGACAGGAAATAAATGCAAATATGCTTTGTCTACATTTGTAATGTTAACAGTCATTTCTGAAAATGGTTGATCTGTTTTGTTGTATCAGTGTATATTATGTTTCATTTTTGGACATTTCTCCCATTTGTCAGAGTCACAAAAAATTCTTACTATGTATTTTAAGAGGCTCAGTTCAGTTCAGTTCAGTCGCTCAGTCATATCCGACTCTTTGCGACCCCATGAATTGCAGCACGCCAGGCCTCCCTGTCCATCACCACTAGCCTCATTTAATTTGATTTCATTTGCAAATCTTGTGAACATGTTCTTGATTACATAATTCAGGTAATTAATTCATCCATCTATTCTGCAAATATACTTGCTTACTCTGTATCTAGCCTTGCTCTAGAATGTAGGAGTCTGGCAGTGAGCAAAAACAGTCATAATATCTGGTCTCATGAATTACAATGTAGTAGATAAAAATCTAAATGCTATAGTCATGTTGAAAGATGTGCTGGCAGTTTCTTACAAAACTAAACATACCTTTACCATCTTATCCAGCAATTATACTCCTTGGCATTTATCCAAAGCAGTGGAAAACTTATCTCCACACAAAAACCTGAACACTAATGTTTATAGCAGCTTTGTTGACAATTCCTAAGACTTAGAAGCAACCAAGATGTCCTTCAGTGCATGAATGTATAAATAAACTGTGTACATTCAAACAATGGAATATTATTCAATGTTAAAAAGAAATGGGCTATCAAGCCATGAAAAAACATGGAGGAACCTTAAATACACATTACTATGTGAAAGTAGTCAATCTGAAAGGCTACATACTGTATTAGATCAGATCAGGTCAGATCAGTCACTCAGTCGTGTCCAACTCTTTGCGACCCCATGAATCATAGCACTCCAGGCCTCCCTGTCCATCACCAACTCCCGGAGTTCACTGAGACTCACGTCCATTGAGTCAGTGATGCCATCCAGCCATCTCATCCTCTGTCGGCCCCTTCTCCTCCTGCCTTCAATCCCTCCCAGCATCAGAGTCTTTTCCAATGAGTCAAGTTCCAACTATATGATATTCTGGAAAAGGAAAAGTATGGAGAACATTAAAAGGGTCACTGGTTGCCATGATTTTTGGGGGGCAGTGAAAAATACTTTGTATAATACCATAATGATGGATACATGCCATTATACAGTTGTCCAAACTGATAGACTGAAAGGCTCCAAGAGTGAACTCTAAGGTAAACTATGAACTTTGAATGATTATGATGTGTCAAAGTATGTTAATCAATTGTAACAAATGTACCTCTCTGTTGTGAGATGTTTATAATGGGAAAGGCTATGCATGTGGGACAGAGGGTATACCTCTGTGCCTTCCCTAGTTTTTCTTGTGAACTTTGAATTATTTAAAAATAAAATCTTAGTTAAAAAGTTTAAATATCTACATGCTATGATATGTATAGGATATCAACAGCATCAACAACATCCATTATTAGAGAGAGAAAGCTAGGACTGTCATATCTTGGATAGCTATGGAAATGCTTTAGAGGAGAATGGGCTCTATTTACATGGAAAGTAATTCAGTATAAAAATTTGCCATTTTCTGGAAAAAACAAAGTTTTAATTCCCCATCAAGAAAAATATCTTCCATCTTATGTCAGTACAATAATCCACTCAAACATTCAGTTCCTACAGTAGAAAATACTATGTGTAGATCCTTCCCTACAGATTAACATCAATATCTATAGTACATCAAGAGAGGAATGGATAAAGATGTGGTACATATACAAAATGGAATATTATTCAGCCATAAAAGGATTAAATAATGCCATTTCCAACAACATGAATGGACCTAGAGATTGTCATACTGAGTGAAATAAATCAGAGAAGGAGACATATCGCATACTATCACTTATATGTGGACTAAAAAAAAAAAGCTACAAATGAAAAGCGAAAAAGCGAAAGCGAAGTTGCTCAGTCATGTCCAACTCTTTGCAACCCCATGGACTGTAGCCTACCAGGCTCCTCCCTCCATGGGATTCTCCAGGCAAGAGTACTGGAGTGGGTTGCTATACTGAGTGAAGTAAATCAGAGAAGGAGACATATCACATACTATCACTTATATGTGGACTAAAAACAAAAAAAAGCTACAAATGAACCTATCTACAAAACAGAAATAGTTACAGGTGTAGAAAATAAACTTATGGTTACTGGGATGGGTAAGAGGGGGAGGGATAAATTGGAAGACTGATATTGACACACACATTACTATAACATAAAATAGATAACCAATAAGAACTTACAGTGTAGCACAGGGAACTTCACTTGGTACTCTGTAATGGCCTATATGGAAAAAGAAAGTGAAAGTCACTCAGTTGTGTCAGACACTTTGCAACCCAGGCCAAAGAGTTGAATTCTCCAGGCCAGAATACTGGAGTAGGTAGTCCTTCCTAATCTTCCCAACCCAGGAATAAATCCAGGTCTCCTGCATTGCAGGTGGATTCTTTACCAGCTGAGCCACAAGAGAAGCCCAAGAATACTGGGGTGGGCAGTCTATCCCTTCTCCAGCAGATCTTCCAGACCCAGGAATCGAACCAGGGTCTCCTGCATTGCAGGTGGATTCTTTACCAACTGAGCTATTAGGGAAAGTGCCTATATGGGAAAAGAATCTTTAAAAAAGTGGACATATGTATATATTTAAGGGATTCACTTTGCTTTACACCTGAAATTAACACAACATTGTAACAAATCAACTATACCTCAATAATTTTTTTTTAAACTGTATACTACATTAAAGCACAGACTGCAAGGAATGTCAAGGGATTCTTGGCTATATATTGTTGCAGCCTGGTGGAGCAGAGACCAGAACCTGCCCCATGACTCGAGGGTGCAGCAAACTGCACCCTTGTGATTGTCCTAGTAAGCATGCCAAACGGACATTCTTGGGGAGGGACGTGCTCTCTGCTCCTCTTCACTGCCTACCCCTGTGTCTGTCTCCATGGAAACAAAACAAGATATTCCTGATCAACAGCAGAGCCTGGCTAATCACACTCCCCAGTATAGCTATTCCCCAATGATCTCATGTGACTTCTGCTAATAAAAGTGGAGGCTGAAAGGAGCCATTTTGTCTTCCTGCCATGGAGAGCAGGAGGGCCCCCTGACTCCCTGCTTGCCAAATTATACGTGCTCGTCTTTTCATTATGTGCTCACCCCCATTTCAGGTGTTTCTCACCCGCTGTGCTGGACACTGCAATATATAATGGAAGCTAGAGTAGTATGGGTGAAATGTGCTTCTATAATTAATTGGAGGAAGCAGTTGACATCATGGAAAAAGCATGAGACCAGTTGTTAGCATGCCTGGGTCTTGATGCTGGTTGACTCTTATAGGATGTAGATGACCTCTGCTAACCTCTCAATCCTCCGTTTCTCCATTTATAAAACAAGGGTGACATTACTACCCTGCCATCATCATAAAGTTGCTAAATGAGATAATGTCCATGAAGCATTTTGGAAAATGAAAAGCAGTATCCAAATAAATAAATTTCATACATTAATTAATTATTGAGGTGTTAAAAAATCAATTTATTTATTTTAATTGGAGGCTAATTACTTTACAATATTGTAGTGGTTTTTGCCATACATTGACATGAATCAGCCATGGGTGTACATGTTATTGAGTTTTAACCTGCACAGGGTAGGAAGAGGTTATCCTCTCTACAGTTCTGTAATTCTTTCATAAGAGAATTTTAGAGCATTGATAACTACAGTTTGTATATTCCTTTAAAGTTTCAGAAGCTATTTTTAAAAAAATCATGCCTCCTGAAAAAAAACATGCCACCATAGGATGAAAAGAAGAATGGAGTTTTTGTGTTTTTTAGATGAATTTCAGTCAAGGGTAAAATAAACTGATGAAAGACCTCACCTCTTGAAATAGCTCTTGGTGCTGCTAAGTAGCATCAGACGTGTCAAACTCGTTGCAACCCCATGGACTGTAGCCTGCCAAGCTCCTCTGTCCATGGGATTCTAAAGGCAAGAATACTGGATTGCTGGGACGACCCAGAGGGATAGTACGGGGAGGGAGGAAGGAGGAGGGTTCAGGATGGGGAACACGTGTATACCTGTGGCAGATTCATGTTGATATATGGCAAAACCAATACAATATTGTAAAGTGAAAAAATAAAATAGAAAAAATAGTGGAAAAAAAAAAGAATACTGGATTGGGTTGCCATGCCCTCCTCCAGGGGATCTTCCCAACCCAGGGATGTGACCCTAGTCTCTTATGTCTCCTGCATTGGCAAGCAAGTTCTTTACCACTAGCGCTACCTGAGAAGCCTGAAACAGCTCTAACTGCAACTAAAGCAGTTTGTAGAAAAGGTATATGCTGTGATCTTCTAACTATTATTTCACATTGCTGTTGAATTACAATGCATTTCTTTGAAGCATTTTTAGGGCCTACATAAAGAGAAAGATCACATGAGTATTTTTTAAATTAAAAACAAAGTTAAAACAATATCACTAATTATGGGTGGACATCTGGGTAATACAGAAAGTACTGCAGGTAAGTCAGTTCATGGAAAAACTCAGTCATTAAAAAAAAAAGAAAAGTCTCAATGTTTAGAGGGGACAATAAATAACTCAACTACATTTATCTTCATGATTATATATTTTTAGTACTCGGAGTTATGATCTCTGTGTTCTTCCTATTCACTTCAGTTCAGTTCAGTCACTCAGTTGTGTTCGACTCTTTGCGACCCCATGAATCGTGGCACGCCAGGCCTCCTTGTTCATCAACAACTCCCGGAGTTCACCCAAACTCATGTGCATCAAGTCGGTGATGCCATCCAGCCATCTCATCTTCTGCCGTCCCCTTTTCCTCCTGCTCCCAATCCCTCCCACCATCAGAGTCTTTTCCAGTGAGTCAACTCTTTACATCAGGTGGCCAAAGTATTGGAGTTTCAGCTTCAGCATCAGTTCTTCCAAAGAACACCCAGGGCTGATCTCCTTCAGAATGGACTGGTTGGATCTCCTTGCAGTCCAAGGGACTCTCGAGAGTCTTCTCCAACACCACAGTTCAAAAGCATCAATTCTTCGGTGCTCAGCTTTCTTTATAGTCCAACTCTTACATCCATACATGACCACTGGAAAAACCATAGCCTTGAGTAGACGGACCTTTGTTGGCAAAGTAATGTCTCTGCTTTTGAATATGCTATCTAGGTTCGTCATAACTTTCCTTCTAGGAGTAAGCGTCTTTTAAATTCATGGCTGCAATCACCATCGGCAGTGATTTTGGAGCCCAAAAAATAAAGTCTGACACTGTTTCCACGGTTCACTTACAAAGTATCAGACAACAAACAGCATCAGTTCAGTTCAGTCGATCAGTTTTGTCCGACTCTTTACCACCCCATGGACTGCAGCACGCCAGGCTCCTCTGTCCATGGAATTTTCCAAGCAAGAATACTGGACTGGGCTGTCATTTCATACTCCAGGGGATCTTCCTAACCTAGCGGTCAAACCCACATCTTTTGCATCTCCTAAATTGGCAGGTGGATTCTTAACCACTATGCCACCTGTGAAACTCCAGATCTACCCTCAGTTGTTTACAAATACTCTTTGCAACCCCATGGATGGCAGCAAGCCAGGCTTCCCTGTCCATCACCAACTCCCAAGGCTTACTCAAACTCATGTCCATAGAGTCAGTGCTGCCATTCAATTATCTCATCCTCTGTCATCCCCTTCTCCTCCCTTCTCCTCCCCTTCTCCTCCCTTCTCCTCTCTTTCCCAGCAGCAGGGTCCTTTCCAATGAGTCAGTTCTTCACATCAGGTGGCCAAAGTATTGGAGTTTCAGCTTCAGCAACACTCCTTCCAATGAATATTCAGGACTAATTTCCTTTAGGATGGACTGGTTGGATCTCCTTGCAGTCCAAGGGACTCTCAAGAGTCTTCTCCAACACCACAGTTCAAAAGCATCAATTCTTCAGCGCTCAGCTTTCTTTATAGTCCAACTCTCACATCCATACATGACAACTGGAAAAACCATAGCTTTGACTAGATGGAGCTTTGTTGGCAAAGTAATGTTTCTTCTTTTTAATATGCTGTTTAGGTTGGTCATAGCTTTTCTTCCAAGGAGTAAGCATCTTTTAATTTCATGGCTGCAGTCACTGCCTGCAGTGATTTTGGAGCCCCCCAAATAAAGTCTCTCTCTGTTTCCACTGTTTCCCCATCTATTTCCATGAAGTAATGGGACCAGATGCCATGATCTTAGTTTTCTGAATGTTGAGTTTTAAGCCAACTTTTTCACTCTCCTCTTTCACTTTCATCAAGAGGCTCTTCAGTTCTTCACTTTCTTTTTTCATAAGGGTGGTGTCATCTGCATATCTGAGGTTATTGATATTTCTCCCACCAATCTTGATTCCAGCTTGTGCTTCATCTAGTCTAGCATTTCGCATGATGTACTCTGGATATTAGTTAAATAAGCAGGTTGACAATATACAGCCTTGATGTACTCCTTTCTCAATTTGGAACCAGTCTGTTGTTCTGTGTCCAGTTCTAACTGTTGCTTCTTGACCTGCATACAGATTTCTCAGGAGGCAGGTCAGGTGGTCTGGTATTCCCATCTCTTTCAGAATTTTCCACAGTTTGTAGTGATCCACACTGACAAAGGCTTTGGCATAGTCAATAAAGCAGAAGTAGATGTTTTTCTGGAACTCTCTTGCTTTTTCGATGATCCAATGGATGTTGGCAATTTGATCTCTGGTTCCTCTGACTTTTCTAAATCCAGTTGAACATTTGAAAGTTCATGGTCCATGTACTGTTGAAGCCTGGCTTGGAGAACTTTGAGCATTACTTTACTAGCATGTGAGATGAGTGCAATTGTGCAGTAGTTTGAGCATTATTTGGCATTGCCTTTCTTTGGGATTGCAATGAAATCTGACTTTTTCCAGTCCTGTGGCCACTGCTGAGTTTTCCAAATTTGCTGGCATATTGAGAGCAGCACTTTCAAAGCATCATCTTTTAGGATTTGAAATAGCTCAACTGGAATTCCATCATCTCCACTAGCTTTTTTGTAGTGATGCTTCCTAAGGCCCACTTGACTTCACATTCCAGGGTGTCTGGCTCTAGGTGAGTGATCACACCATTGTGGTTATCCGGGTCATAAAGATCTTTTTTGTATAGTTCTTCTGTGTGTTCTTGCTACCTCTTCTTAATATCTTCTGCTTTTGTTAGGTCCATACTGTTTCTGTCCTTTATTGTTCCCATCAAAGAATTATATCTGATAGAGTGCCTGAAGAACTATGGATGGAGGTTTATGACATTGTACAGGAGGCAGTGATCAAGACCATCCCCAAGAAAAGAAATGCAAAAAGGCAAAATGGTTGTCTGAGGGGGCCTTACAAATTGCTGAGAAATGAAGAGAAGTGAAAAGCAAAGGAGACAAGGAAAGATAGACCCATTTGAATGCAAAGCTCCAAAGAATAGCAAGGAGAGATAATAAAGCCTTCCTCAGTGATTAGTGCAAAGAAATAGAGGAAAACAATAGAATGGGAAAGACAAGAGATCTCTTCAGGAAAATTAGAGATACCGAGGGAACATTTCATGCAAAGATGGGCACAAATAAAGGACAGAAGGAAACAGCATCAAACACCAGCAAATATCACATGCATGTTTTTCACCTTGTGCATTATATGGTATGAATACTGCAATGGTACCAGAAGTCTGAAATCTACTTCAGGTGCAATCCTTTTCTACTCCTCACACTCCCTCCTCACTGCTACCACAAAATAGAAGTGCTTGAAATAAGCCTGCAAGAACAAGCAATGCAGAATTTTTTGTGATGGTAGCTATAATCCAAATTGATGATTATTGAAACATGGTTAACACTATGTGTAAGCATTAGCCTCATCTGGAAACTTGTTAAAAATATAAATTCTCTGCTTTAGTCTGCTGCTGCTGCTGCTGCTAAGTCGCTTCAGTCGTGTCCGACTCTGTGCAACCGCATAGACAGCAGCCCACCAGGCTCCCCTGTCCTTGGGATTCTCCAAGCAAGAACACTGGAGTGGGTTGCCATTTCCTTCTCCAATGCATGAAAATGAAAAGTGAAAGTGAAGTTGCTCAGTCATGTCTGACTCTAGCAACCCCATGGACTGCAGCCCACCAGGCTCCTCCGTCCATGGGATTTTCCAGGCAAGAGTACTGGAGTGGGGTGCCATCGCCTTCTCCGTGCTTTACTCTAGACCTACTGAACTCTGGGCATGGAACTCAACAATATGCATACTTACAAGCCTTCCACTTGATTCTGATATATATTAAAGTTTGGGAACAAATAGTCTGAGCTATCCTGGAGACAAGGATCTGTGATATCTCCCTGGTCTGCTGATGAGGATAAATGCATTAGTGAACTGTGATCAGGAAATACCTATGGGTCTTCAGAAGAGAAAGACTTTGTTCTCTCAGTTTTACAGCGCTGTCTTTTAGCTCTCAAGAAACTTGTGAATCATTGCACTATCCAACCACTAATTTGGTAAGAAAATAATTAGGTAGTATAAGTCTGAATGTAAAAATACATCATTTTTATAAGGATCGAGTATGACAGATCAGTATCCTTGGTATGTTCTGAACCTTGACTGTGGTGGAGGTTACACAGCTCTGTTTTTTAGTCAGAATTCATAGGAACTGTACAGAGAAAGGGAAAAAAATTAAAGAAATATTACCATATGTGAAATTTAAAATAAAATTTAAAATGTGAACACCATAAAAATAAAATTGTTTAAAGCAAACCACACCTACCTCCCCAATATACTGTAGAAGTAAAATATATGACAATAATAGAAAGGACTGGAATGGGGGGAAGAAAGCATACTGTTGTAAAGTTCTTCCACTGTGTATTAAGTGGTATAAATTTACTTGAAAGTTGATTTTGAAAAGTTAAATTGTAATAAGAAACAGATTATAAGTGTCAGAGCAACCACTAAAAAATATACAACAAAGAAATATAGTTAATAGGCCAATTGTGAAGATAAAATAAATCATTGAGAAAAATTCAATTAATCTAGAAGGAAAGAAAAGAAGGAAAAAAGGAAAAGAGAACAGATAGAATAAGTATACTATTAATACGAATTGTAAGATTTAAAACCAACCATATCCATAATGACATTAAATACAAATTGTCTAAATCAGTGGTCAGTGGACTTTTTCTATAAAGGATCAGATAACCAATAGTTTAGATTTTGAGGCCTTTGAGTATCTGAATTTGTCAACTCTACTGTTTTAATATGGAAATACTCATAGATAATACATAAAATAACAAACCTTACGTTATTCTAATACCATTTTATTTACAAAAACAGGCAGTGGGTTGGGTGGGAGTTGGCCTTCAGGCCATAATTTCCTGACCCTTGGTCTAAGTATCCCCAGTTAAAAGGCAGATTGTCACATTTCATTAATAGAAAACACTTAAACTAGGAGTAGAAGGAAAATTCCTCAATTTGATAAAAAAGCATTTACAAAAAACCCACAGCCAGCATCATACTTAATGGTAAAAGATTGGAAGCTTTCCACCTAAGTTCAGGAACAAGACAAGGGAGTCCACTCTTGTCTCTTCTACTTAACATTGTATTTGAAGTTCTAGCCAGGACAAATAGGCCAGAAAATGAAATAAATGTATCCAGATTGGAAAGGAAGAAGTAAATTTAATTCTTTTGACAGATGACATGATCTTGAATATAGAAAATCCTAAGAAACCCATTAAAAATTTCTCGAACTAATTAACAAGTTTAGCAAGATTTCATTGCTTTTTAGTCTCTAATTCAGGTCCAACTCTTTGCAACCCCATGGACTGTAGCCACACCAGCCTCCTCTGTCCATGGGAATTTCCCAGGCAAGAGTACTGGAGTGGATTGCCATTTCCTTTTCCAGGGGATCTTCCCGACCTGGGGATTGTACCCGCATCTCCTGCATTGCAGGCAGATTCTTTACTACTGAGCTACCAGTAATTATAGAATATAAAATCAATATATAAAAAACAAATGCATTTCTATACATTAGCAAAGAATAGTCCAAAAAGGAAATTAATAAAACAATTTCATTTACAACAGCATCAAAATGAATACTTAGAAATAAATTTAACCAAGTTCAAGACATACATATAGAAAACAGCAAAATACTATTAAAGTAAATTAAAGATCTAAATAAATGGAATGACATTCCACGTTCACAGACTAGGAGATATAGTATTGCTAAGATGGCAATACTCAAATTGACCTGAAAAACCAACACAATCCCTTTCAAAATCATAGCTGCCTATTTTTTTAAAACAGAAATTGACGAGTGGATACTAAAATGGATATGGAAATGCAAGGGACCCAGAATAGTTAAAACACTTCTGAAAAAGGAAAACAGAGTTGGAGACTCATACTTTCTGATTTCAAAACTCACTATGAAACCACAGTAATCAAGACAGTGTGGCATGGACACATCATCAGGCAGAGTTAGGTGTGAGTTTGAAGTTTGAGATTATGGATTTGAAAAACTTAATTGACTCAGTTGTGAGATTTTTCTCTAGCAAATTTTGCTTGCTAGAAGTCAAGCACAGAGAAGGTGAATGATAGGTTTTAGCCAGCATTTTGATGATAAGAGAGAAGGACAAGTACAATTACGTATGTGCAAAAGAGTGGTTACATTTTTTAAAAATTGTATTTATTTACTTACTTTGGGCTGCAATGGGTCTTTGTTGCTGCCCGAGGGCTTTCTGTTGTTGCAGTGAGCTGGAACTACTTTCTAGTTGCAGTATGCGGGCTTCTCATAGTGTGGCTTTTCTTGTTGCAGAGCATGGGGTCTAGCGTTCTGGCTCAGTAGTTGTGGTGTATGGGCTCAGTTGCCCCGTGGCATGTGAGATCTTTCTGGACCAGGGATCAAACCTGTGTCCCCTGCATTGGCAGGTAGATTCTTAACCATTGGACTAGGGAAGTCCTAGTTATGCTTTTTGACCATGGAATCTAAAGGAGACAAGTGAAGCTAGGAGATGGATAGGAAAGAAGGGTTTATTTTTTCTTCTGACTTTCAGGTAGAAGGGTGTTTTATTTTTCATAAAATTATAATAAAATATAACATATATATAAAAAATACAAAAATTATTTTGTATACAAACTGACAAATTTTCACAAAGAGAGCATATTCTGTAACCAGGCCCCAGATCAGAATATGGCCAGGCCTAATTCTGTCTGGTGATGCCACTATGTTTCTCTGTGAAAGTGTTAGTTGCTCAGTCCTGTCCGACTCTTTGAGACCCCATGGACTGTAGCCCTCCAGGCTCCTCTGTCCATGGAATTCTCCAAGCAAGAATACTGGAGTGGGTAGCCATTTCCTTCTCCAAGGAATCTTCCCAACTCAGGGATCGAACCCAGGTCTTCTGCATTGCAGGCAGATTATTTACCATCTGAGCCACCATGGAATGTTTCTCTAGAAGGCTTCAATTCATCTCTTCCCATTGACACTATTGCAAACCTTTTTCTCTCTCACCAAGTCTCTCATAATCTCTTCCTTTACTTTTGGTCCTGTGTGTTGACCTTGATTTCTATTTTTAAATTATTTTTTTTAACACCTAAAACATTTCGTATTGGGGTATAGCCAACTATCAATGTTGTGATAGTTTCAGGTGAATAGTGAAGGGAATCAGCCATACATACACATGTATCCATTCTCCCCCAAACTCCCCTGCCATCCAGGCTGGCACATAACATTGAGTAGAGTTCCATGTGCTATACTATAAGTTTTTGTTGGTTATCTATTTTAAATATACAGTGTGTACATGACCTTCCCAAAGTCCTTAACTACCCCTTCCCATTAACTATCCCTTCCCCTTCCCAACTATCCCTTCCATGAGTTCATTTTCCAAATCTGTGAGTCTCTTTCTGTTTTGTAAGTAAGTTCATTTATATAATTTCTTTTTAGATTCCACATATAAGAGATGTCATATGATATTTCTCCTTCTCTGTCTGACATACTTCACTCAGTATGACACTCTCTAGGTCCATCTATGTTGCTGCAAATGGCTTTATTTCATTTTTTAATGGCTGAATAATACTTATATCTATATCTATACACACACACACACACACACACACACACACACACACACACATGACATCTTTATCCATTCCTCTGTCAATGGACATTTAGATTTTTTCCATGTCTTGGTTATTGTAAATAGTGTTGCAATGAACATTGCAGTTCATGTATCTTTTGGGACCATGTTTTAATCTGGATATGATTAGTATTTTATTGAGAAAATAGAAACCATTACAGAAAACTCCCATTTCTTTCCACCATCAAGTCTAAAATCCTATCTGTACCTTCACCCATATTTTCCTCTTACTTTCTGTTACAACTGAGTAAGCATCCCTCCTCCTACCAAAGACCAGTGTCTCAACATATGCTTTGAAGGTTATCCTTCTTACTTCTCAGGACACTTGCTCTTTGAATTGGTTAGTCCCTCTCTCTTTTGTGTCAGTTTCTCTGTTTCTATACAATCATTTCCATTAGCATAAAACATCTTCTACAAGTTCCAATTTTTTTAAAGAAAAGAAGTTTTGAATCTAGGTCATTCTTCAACCACTGTTCTGCTTCTCTGATTCCCTTTACAATAAAACTTCCCAAGAGTTGTCTGTAGTTGATTTCTGCATATCCTCACCTCTTTATTTCTTCCCAGCCCACTCTTTTTCAGCTTCCACCTCCATCATGGTTCTTGAGGATACTATTCTTGTCAAGGTCAATAATCACTTCAGTATTGCCAAGTTCAGGTCAATGCTTTGTTTCCATTTTACATGACTCCTCAACAACACTTCTTTTCTTGAAATATTCTCCTCATGGGTTCTGTGTTAGTCAGATCAAGCTGCCATAACTAATACCTAACTAATAACTACTAGATGGGGTGGCTTTAACAATAGAAATTTATTTCTCAGAGTTCTGGAGGCTGGGAAGTCCAAGATTGAGGGCCAACATGGTTTGATTTCTGGTGAGGACTCTCTTTGCATGAAATGTTCCCTTGGTATCTCTAATTTTCTTGAAGAGATCTCTAGTCTTTCCCATTCTATTGTTTTCCTCTATTTCTTTGCACTGATCACTGAGGAAGGCTTTATCTCTCCTTGCTATTCTTTGGAACTCTGCATTCAGATGCTTATATCTTTCCTTTTCTCCTTTGCTTTTCGCATATCTTCTTTTCACAGCTATTTGTAAGGCCTCCTCAGACAGCCATTTTGCTTTTTTGCATTTCTTTTTCTTGGGGATGGTGTTGATTCCTGTCTCCTGTATAATGTCACGAACCTCCATCCGTAGTTCTCCAGGCACTCTGTCTATCAGGTCTATTCCCTTGAATCTATTTCTCACTTCCACTGTATAATCATAAGGGATTTGATTTAGGTCATACCTGAATGGTCTAGTGGTTTTCCCTACTTTCTTCAATTTAAGTCTAAATTTGGGAATAAGGAGTTCATCTGAGTTCATCTGAGCCACAGTCAACTCCTGGTCTTGTTTTTACTGACTGTATAGAGCTTCTCCATCTTCGGCTGCAAAAAATATAATCAATCTGATTTCGGTGTTGACCATCTGGTGATGTCCATGTGTAGAATCTTCTCTTGTGTTGTTGGAAGAGGGTGTTTGCTACGACCAGTGTGTTCTCTTGGCAGAACTCTATTAGCCTTTGCCCTGCTTCATTCTGTACTCCAAGGCCAAATATGCCTGTTACTCCAGGTATTTCTTGACTTCCTACTTTTGCATTCCAGTTCCCTATAATAAAAAGGACATCTTTTGGGGTATTAATTCTAGAAGATCTTGTAGGTCTTCAGAGAACGGTTCAGCTTCAGCTTTTTCGACATTATTGCCCAGGGCATAAACTTGGATTACGGTGATATTGAATGGTTTGCCTTGGAAATGAACAGAGATCATTCTGTTGTTTTTGAGATTGCATCCAAGTACTGCATTTCAGACTCTTGTTGACTACGATGGCTACTCCATTTCTTCTAAGTGATTCTTGCCCACAGTAGTAGATATAATGGTCATTTGAATACCGGCAGGAATACTGAAGTGGTTTGCCATTGCCTTCTCCAGTGGACCACATTTTGTCAGAACTCTCCACCATGACCTGTCCATCTTGAGTGGCCCTACACAGCATGGCTCATAGTTTCATTGAGTTAGACAAGGCTGTGGTCCATTAGATTGGTTAGTTTTCTGTGATTGTGGTTTTCAGTCTGTCTGCCCTCTCATTGAGAAGGATAAGAGGTTTATGGAAGCTTCCTGATGGGAGAGACTGACTGAGGGGGATATTGGGTCTTGTTCTGATGGCCGGGGCCATGCTCAGTAAATCTTTAATCCAATTTTCTGTTGATGGGTGGAGCTGGGTTCCCTCCCTGCTATTTACCTGGGGCCAAACTATGGTGGAGGTAATGAAGATAATGGTGATCTCCCTCAAAAGATCCCGTGCATGTACTGCTACAGTCTGTGCCCCCAACTCTGCAGCAGGCCACCACTGACCCACGCCTTCACTGGAGACTCCTGGACACCCACAGGCAAGTCTGGGGCAGTGTCCTGTGGGGTCACTGTTCCTTTCTTCTGGGTCCTGGTGCACATGTTTCTGTGATGCCCTCCAAGAGTCTATTTCCCAGTCCACTGTAGGTTCTGGCAGCTCTATGGTGGGGTTAATGGTGACCTCCTCCAAGAGGGTATATGGCATACCCACACCCAGAGCCCCTGTCCCTGCAGCAGACCACTGCTGACCCATACCTCCAAAGGAGACGCTATGCCAAAGCCTTTGACTGTGTGGATCACAATAAACTGTGGAACATTCTGAAAGAGATGGAAATACCAGACCACCTGACCTGCCTCTTGAGAAATCTGTACGCAGGTCAGGAAGCAACAGTTAGAACTGAACATGGAACAACAGACTGGTTCCAAATAGGAAAAGGAGTACATCAAGACTGTATATTGTCACCCTGCTTATTTAACTTATATGCAGAGTACATTATAAGAAACACTGGGCTGGATGAAGCACAAGCTGGAATCAAGATTGCTGGGAGACATATCAGTAACCTCAGATATGTAGATGACACCACCCTTATGGCAGAAAGCAAAGAACTAAAGAGCCTCTTGGTGAAGGTGAAAGAGGAGAGTGAAAAGGTTGGCTTAAAGCACAACATTCAGAAAACAAAGAACATGGCATTTGGTCCCATGACTTCATGGCAAATAGATGGGGAAACAGTAGCAGATTTTATTTTTTCAGGCTCCAAAATCACTGCAGATGGTGACTGCAGCCATGAAATAAAAAGACGTTTACTCCTTGGAAGAAAAGTTATGACCAACGTAGACAGCACCTTAAAAAGCACAGACATTATTTGCCAACAAAGGTCCATTTAGTCAAGGCTATGGTTTTTCCAGTGGTCATGTATGGATGTGAGAGCTGGACTATAAAGAAAGCTGAGCGCCGAAGAATTGATGCTTTTGAACTGTGGTTTTGGAGAAGACTCTTGAGAGTCCCTTGGACTGCAAGGAGAGCCAGCCAGTCCATCCTAAAGGAAATCAGTCCTGAATGTTCATTAGAAGGACTGATGTTGAAACTGAAACTCCAATACTTTGGCCACCTAATGTGAAGAGCTGACCCATTTGAAAAGACCCTGCTGCTGGGAAAGATTGAAGGCGGGAGGAGAAGGGGATGACAGAGGATGAGATGGTTGGATGGCACTACCGACTCGATGGACATGAGTTTGAGTAAACTCCGGGAGTTGGTGATGGACAGGAAGTCCTGGTGTGCTGCAGTCCATGGGGTCACAAAGAGTCGGACGTGACTGAGTGACTGAATTGACTGACTGAACTAAGGACTCTCTTCCTGGCTTGCTGATGGGCACTTCCTCACTGTGTCATCACTATGTACACATATGGAGGGAGAGGGTCTTCCTAGGTGGTGCTAGTGGCAAAGAACCCACCTGTCAATGCAGAAGACATAGAGACTCAACTTGGATCCCTGGGTCAGAAAGACCCCAGAGGAGGGCATGGCAACCCACTCCAGTATCCTTGCTTGGAGAATCCCTTGGCAAGCTACAGGGGGAACCTGGCAAGCTACCGTCCAAAGGGTCACAAAGAGTCGGACACAACAGTAGCAGCTTAGCATGTGCTTGTGCATAGAGAGAGAGACACCTGCAATACTTTTATTGATGTATTTTTCTTTGTTTAATGTCAATATTTCCCACTAGCCCAGAAGCCATTTTTGTCCATCTTGTTCAGTGCTGATTTCATAGGTCCTAGCCTTGTACCTGGAATAAAATAAGCTCTCAATAGATACTTGTTGAATCAAAAATTTAAAAATGCATTTAATTTAAAATTTAAAAAGAAAGCATCTTTCTTTCATAGATATTGGCAGTCCAGCCTAATGGAATCCATTGAGAGAAAGAACAGGGAAGACACAGGAACCTCTGATAGTGAATTCAGTGAGCAAAGGGT
The DNA here is from genome assembly GCF_019923935.1 of Bubalus bubalis. NCBI lineage: Eukaryota > Metazoa > Chordata > Mammalia > Artiodactyla > Bovidae > Bubalus > Bubalus bubalis. The sequence goes on from NC_059181.1 coordinate 89,023,225, forward strand.
AGTCCTTCCCTGATCCACTTCACCCCTAAAGAGAGTTAGCATGGCTCTCTTTAGCCAAGGTCCTTTAAGGTCTGTGGCAGAGATTTTTAGCCTGGGGTCTATGAATAGGATCAGGTAGTTTATGAAATCTTTGAACTTGTATATAGTATTTTGTGATATGTTAACCTGTGTATTTTTCTAGGGAAAAATCCTACAACTTTGATCAGATTCTTAAAGGAGTTCATGATGTAGAAAAGGTTAAGAATCACTCATTGAAGGGTCCTTCTCTGGGATAACTGTTCTGAACTGCTCTAATTAAAATGTAACTAAAACCAATACAATATTGTAAAGTAATTAAACTCCAATTAAAATAAATAAATTTATATTTAAAAAAATGTAACTACAAAACATAGTTGAAGCAATGTTCCCTTAGAGTTTTTCCTGGAGCTATGATCAGACCTGTCTGGGCCTTCCCTAGCTTTGGGGTTCCTTTTAGACATTATATAATATGCTTCAAATCCTACATGGTCATGCTCCGCCCCCAAGACCCACATTGACCAGGTGGCTGTTTCCTGCCTAATCTTAGATTCTGACCAGACCTGTGCCAGTATCACAATGATGCTGATGTCATCAGCATACCCCTTTGTCTGACTTAATTCTGTCAGGGCTCTTCACTGGTCCAAGATTGATGGGTCAGAATTATCATGTCACTGACAAAGATAAGAAAGTATGAGTGGAGGGAAAATTGATTCAAGAACTCAAGATCAGAAAACAAATCCTCTTTAGAGTTTCTCCAATTTTTTGGATCATATGAGTCACTTGGGGGCCTTGTAAAATGCAGATAAAACAGATTCTATCCATGCTGACCTACTGACTCACAATCTTAAGGGGGTGGGGGAGCCTGGGAATCTTTATTTCAATAAACCCCCAATGCAAGGTGAGTGTTATGAGCAAGTAATTTTGGGAAGCATTATGTCTAGATTGCAATTCATCAGTCCATCTTAACACTTTACTCTCACAACCACAATTTGTGACATTTTAATGATTAGAAATATTCATATTTCACAAAATTAATTAAGTAGATTATTTTATAACAGGAAAGTGGGAATTCATAGCCAAATAGCAGGATAGGGGTCAGTGGATGGAAAATTACTAATAGGAAACATCAGGGGTGAGGAGGATTCTGGCAAAAAGAACCTAACAAGATTCTCGCTGAAAGCAAGCCAGCGTGGTCAGACATGACCTGGGAGTGTAGGGGTGAGGAACCCTATTATGTATAGGTATTGAACATGAGGGAGGATGGGAAATTCAGGCTAAACTGACTTGGCAGGATTTTTGCTAAAATTAGATGATACAGAGTTGACCGTTAAAGTCTAAAAGACAAGACCTAGTTGAAGAATTCAGAGGTGCCTAAATAAAGGTGGCCAAAGAAGACTCTGTCACCCTGTGTGTTCAGAGACATGTTCTGCCTCAGAAGTGAGCTGCACCCTCTCCACACTTCCCTCCTCTCTTTTCTGCCCTCCTCCTCCTCCTTAGGATGCTACCCCAAGTGCTCTGTATACTGGGAATGTTAAAATTAGGTCCTCTGGTTCATAGGTCTTCAAACTAGGCCCCCAGAACTCCAGTTTTCACAGAAATGGCTCATGGTTTAGAAATTATGTACATTTTAATTATTTAAAAATATAGTAGGGAATTCACTGGTGGTCCAGTGGTTAGGAATCAGCACTTTCACTTCTGAGGGCCTGCAGTTTGATCCCTGGTCAAGGAACTAAGATCCTACAAGATGAATGGCCAGCCTAAATAAATAAATAAATACATAATAAATACATACATTATCTCAATGTGGTATGCATCTGCTTTGAATGAACTGGAGATGACCCACTCATGGTGTTGCCTCCAGATTAACTCATTTTGGTGTAGACTTCAAAAATTCAATCTCCATGCATTTGAACTATGTATAATGGGGTCATCAATTCAAAAAGCAATAGCTTAGGGTCTTTCTTTTTTAAAAGTTAGGCTTGAGCATATCCACATCCATGAAATTACACACGGGAGCACAGGACATCCCCCCTTAGTTATTTCTGAGTATCAGGATGTGCTTAACACTGTTCCACTCCAACGGACAACAGAAATTAACTGGACACAAAACAGATAAAACACTGTGATTATCATTCATGAGTCTCATTTTACATTTGGTGCTCAATTAAAGCAGCCTGGACCTTTAAAGTAACAATGTACAGAAACCACAGTAGGTCCATACACAATGGATGCTAGGTAGCTGGTAAAATAAATGGGACTGTAAGAAACAGAGGGTAAAATATATCATTAAGTAAAAAAAAATCAAAGTGCAGAATGCTTTCTATTTTTTAAGAAAAGGCTATCTCTACATACATACACAGGCTTCTCTGGTGGCTCAGTGGTATCTGCCAATGAAGGAGATGCTGGTTCAATTCCTGTATCAGGAAGAGCCCCTGGAGAGGAAATGGCAACCCACTCCAGTATTCTTGCCTGGGAAATCCCATGGACAGAGAGGCCTGGCAGGCTCTATGGTGTCACAAAACAGACACAACCTAGCAACTAAACAACAAAAACAAGATTATTTTGAATAGTGTATGAAGGAAAATTAGCCTTAATCATTCAATTTACTCTAATTTATGTTCAAGCTGAAATATTCCATCTTCTCAGTCTCTGTCAAACTGTTCTGTAGCTGATTTTCATCACTTTTTTTTTTCTAGTATGACATTGGTTTCCCCTAATCTGAGAACTTTTAGGTTGTGGTTTACCCAATTTATGCTTAGGAATTTCTTCCTGAAAAAAATTTAAACATTCCTTTATTTAGCTTGTTTTCAACCACGACTAAGTCATCTTTGTATAAAGATCACTTTCATACAAACTGAGCCTCAAAACTCACACTTTTCAGATCAGGAAAAGGACAGTCAGAAAAGCTATTTGATTCACCCAAGATCATAGAGGTGTCTAGTAAGAGTCAAAGCATGAACCTGTCCATCTATTCTATGTTGATTGAGCACTTACTGTATCCAAGTCAATGTACTGCTGATGGGAATACAAAGATGCAGAAGACTTGGTCCCTGGCCTCAACGAAACCCAGGTCTTTAGACTCTGAATTTAAAGTCAGGGAGCCTAAAGATGCTGGATCACTGCTAATATTACTTGAACTCAATGAGAAGAAATTGCTTTTAATTTTGATTCCTATAGTTATCAAAACAATCCTTGGGACTGTGGCAGGAGAAAGAGAGGCTGTGTACCATTGTCCTAGAGACATGTTTTGTTTGATTTATACAGTGCTTACATTTTCTTAAATTGTTAGTTAAAAATTGGAAGAGTTCACATATCTAGATATCTAGATTCTCTTAAAACAAACAAACAAACCCAAAGATCTGGCCTTACTGGACCAATACTCCCTTGTGGCAATAATTCTCTGGAGGTGAGGGGCTGCTGCCAACTTTTGATGGACTGGTGCTAGCACTTCACTTCATTGCTAACCGGTACCTTGCACACTCCTATTGCCTACCCAACCCCTGGAGCATTTAAGTCTTCTAACTCTGTTCAGTAACTTCTGGGGCTACCAATTATTTTCTGAACTGTTCCTGACAGCAGATGGCAGCAATGAACTATGCAACTTCCATGTCCCTTATTATAGGAAAGCTGGATGTAGAAACAATTGACTTTAGAAGCTTTTCTTTTTTCCTCAAAACAAAATGAAAAATAACCTGCAGTCACTAGGTTTTAGCTAAACCAAATTTTGACAAAGTGACGAGAAAGGGATTTGGTGCCAACTGTAGCAACAAATGACTTCAGAGGCTTTTTTTTTTTTCTTCTTCTTAAAAAAACTCCCAAGGTCACACTATATTTTAGGTGAGCCATATTTTGACTCATTGGAAAAGACCCTGATGCTGGGAAAGGTTGAGAGCAGGAGGAGAAGAGGGTGACAGAGGATGAGATGGGTGGGTGGCATCACCAACTCAACAGGAGTTTGAGCAAACTTTGGGAGATAGTGAAGGACAAGGAACCCTGCCATGCTGCAGTCCATGGGGTTTCGAAGAGCTGAACACGACTTAGGGACTGAACAACAACAACATATTTTGACAAAGTGGTGAAAGAAGGATTTAGTTTCAGTTAGTGAGAGTCTGCCCATTGTGTGCAGCAAGAATTTGTAAGGCATGAATGAGAATAGCTAGTTACCAGCAAAATAATCCTGAAACTCAGAGGTAGGGTCAACTGGCTTGCAGTCACTTGTTGGGAACCTCTTCCCCACACTATACTAAAAAATGAACTCAAAACAGATAATACATGTAAGAACTAAAATTTTAAAGCTGTTAAAGAAAACAAAAGAGTTAATCTTTGTCTACTTTGGATTAAGCAATGGTTTCTTAGACATAGCACCCAAAGTGCAAGGAGAAAAAGAAGAAGTAGTTAAATGGGACCTCATCAGTCATCAAAATTTAAAACTTTCGTGCTTCAAATTATATCATCAAGAAAATGAAAAGATAACCTGCAAAATGGGAGACAATTTTTGCAAATCATTTATCTCATAAACAACTTGTATGTAAAGAACTTTTACAACTGAGCAATAAAAAGACAAATAACCTAATTTTTTAAAAGTCAAAGGATCTGAATAGATTTCTCTAAGGAAGATATACAAATAGATAACAAGCATATAAAAAGACATTAACCTTATTAGTCATCAGGAAAATGCAAATCAAAACCATAATGAAATATCATCTTACTCGCCACAGGATGGCTTAAAAAAACCCAGACAATAACAACACATCCCTGTTGACAGGGATGTGGAGGAATCAGAACACTCAGGCATTGCTGATAGAATTGTAAATGGTTCAGCTACTTTGGAAAATAATTTGAGTATTCCTTGAAATGTGACCTAGCAATGCCATCCGTAGATATATGGCCAAGAGAAATGAAAACATATATCCACACAGAAACTTGTACATGAATATTCATAGCAGGGTTATTAACAATAGCCAAAAGGTGGGAACCACTCAAGTGCCTTCCTCGAGACTTCCCTGGTGGCTCAGATGGTAAAAGCGTCTGCCTACAATGCAGGAGACCTGGGTTCGATTCCTGGGTTGGGAAGATCCCCTGGAGAAGGAAATGGGAACCCACTTCAGTGTTCTTGCCTGGAAAATTCCATGGACAGAGGAGCCTGGTAGGCTACAGTCCATGGGGTCGCAAAGAGTCGGACACGACTGAAGTGACTTAGCAGCAGAAATAAACAAAATGTTGTATATCCATACAATGGAATAGTATTCAGTTACAAAAAGGAATGAAGTACCAAACATATTGCAGTATGGATAAACATTGAGAAATTATGCTAAATGAAAGAAGACAGACACAAAATGATTCCATTTATATGAAATGTACAGGATAGGTAAATATGTAGAGATATAAAGTAGATTAATGGTTGCCAGAGACTGTAAGGAAGGGAGATCCGGAATGATTGCTAATGGGTACAGTCTTTCTTTTTGGGGTGGTTAAAATATTCTGAAATTAAATAGCAGTGGTGATTGAACAACACAAGGAATATACTATAAACAACTGAATTACATACTTTCAAATGTTGAATTTTATAGTGTGTAAATTATGTCTCAATAAATTGGTACTGTTTAAAAGGGCACATTAGTTATGTCTCCTGCAGTGCTTCAGGATCAACTGTAAGAAAATAATTTTTCAACATATAAGGAATATAGTTTGGTGTGAGTGATTTATGGGTGATGGGATGTGGGTTAAAGCAGCTATAGCTGTGGACAAGACTCCCTTCTCTGGCTTATGGAGGTGATTAAGATGGCAGAGAGAACAATGGCAACAAGGAAAAGTGGGAAAGTTGCAAAGGAGACCAAGGTGAGAGGCCTAGCCTGGAATAGAAACTACCTTACTCTCAACAGATGAAAAAGATGAAGCCATGGAGCTTCCATCTCTCTTTGTGAGACAACAGAAATCATCCTGATAATAATGTCCTTCCAACAAGAATAGAGCATGAGCAAAGTATATGTTTAAGCAAGGCAAAGGTCTTTGACCTTTAACAGCAGTTCTTTCTGTTAGGGATTGCCTGACCAAAATTTCCTCATTTCACCATAAATCCACTGAGTTCCATTGAGTTTACACACATACACACACACACACACACACACACACACACACACACACATACACACACACACACACACACACACACACACACAGAACCCAACATTTTATGGTGACCAAATTAATTATTTTGCTGGAGAAAATGATGGCATGGGTCTCAGCAGGTCCAGTAAAGCTAAATCTCAAAACATCAAGATTCTTAGTCACCCAGACTGCAAACCCTGTTGTTAAGGTGGCCCTCTTCCCTCTCCTAAGCTATCATCCATATCTACTTAGTCATCATGGTCTATTGATTTATGTTTCCCATCTAATGTACCTCACATCTGTCCTTTTGTTTTCAATCCTCTTATCACTCTATCAGACCAGGTGCTCATCAACTCATGCCTGAAAAACAAATGAAATAACTAATGGGGAGAAAATAAAAGTGTCAGTTTAAGTGCTAAGTAACTACAAATTTCCTCTTAGGGTAAGAGATTTGTGTTTGTTTTAGCAAACACTTTAATGGATCATTTTGATTGCTCAAAGATTACCCTTGGGGCATGGTTGGAATAAACCGGAGCAAAACATTTCTGCTTGAGAAACTATTAGTATTTGCATAGTTTGGCATCTGAGGGAAAGTAGGAGAGAGTGAAAGAGAGAGAAAGAGAATTGAGAAAACTCAGCCCTTTTAGAATGGCTAAGGAAATTTTAATGTGAAAGGTATTTAACATTTAATTTTAAGTTGTTTGCTATTATACTGTAAATACTTGGTCCTTCAGTAAAATCTGTGAACACACAGCTATCGGTAGTATACGGGAAAGTGAAGGAATCAAAGAGTGAGCAGGGAAGCAACACAGTACAGAAAAGGAACTATATATCCAGGAGGTATGAGAAGAAAATGAGAACATAGAAGCAGAAACTGATCTCAAAGTATTAATGGTAACTGACCTCAAAATGGCTCAGCAGTGAGGCCACCAAACCTAGGAACCCTTTCTTCAACAGCTTAATCAAGATTTTCACAAGTGATGTCTTATGGTGAATATTTACCAATCTTTTATGGTTGTGTAGCATTTGAACTCCCTTTGTGTATGGGGGAGTTGTCTATTGTGTGTATCTTGGTGGAGGAAAGTGCCCTGCTTCTAACTACAGAGCTCAAGAGGGCCACACATTCCTACTTTCTGCTCTTAGCAACTAGGATACAGACATATGATCAAGGTTCAGCCACATGACCTAAGTGTTTAGCTCCTTTTCAGGACTTGAAAAAAAAAGCACATTTTATTTTATTGGAGTATAGTTGATAAACAATGTTGTGTTAGTTTCAGTTGTACAACAAAGTGTTTTAGGTAAACGTGTTTATTCTTTTTCAAATTCTTTCCTAAATTGGGTTGTTGCATAATATGAACAGAGTTCCCTGTGCTATATAGTAAGTCCTTGTTGGTTATCAATTTTAAATATAGCAGTGACTTTTAATATGGAGAAAGTGAATATACTTTCCATTTGAAGATTTTTCACTAGCCATGGTTTCACCATTCTTCCTAGGCTATAGCATGGTTTAGTGGTTCTCAAACTTTAGTGTACATCAGAAACTCAGTATGATGCATGTGTGTGTGTGTTTGTGTGTGTGTGGTGAGGTGCTCTTGTTATAACACTGTCTCCCGGGCCCTACATATCTTTGCTACATCAGTATCCTTGGAACAGAAGCCCAGGATTCTTCATTTTCATAAATTCCTTAGGGCTTGGTATTCTGATACACACTAAAGTTGAAAAAATTACAGCTCTAGAAGGTCTGTAGATAATACATTATCTTTGCCTTACACATTCTTCCCTTCTTCATCTGTGGATTTTCAAGATCCCTCAATTTGCTTCTACAGAAGAGAAGATCTATTTTCTCTTTAGAGACTTTGACTTTACTTTTTCCCTGAAAATAATCTTTATGTCAACCATCTACCCACATGTACATTAAGTGCCACACACACAGACACACACACACACACTCTTCTTGGACATCTTGAAAGATGAACAGGGTTTATATGTCACCAATTATTCCTCTTATCATATTTCTAATTCCTCTAAGAGTAGGGATTTGTTTACCCTCTATACATCTCCTCCAACTTTCTAATTTTTTAGACATTAACTTAGGTTTCTGCCACAGGATGATAGGCAGTAATGACTTCTTTCATTTTATTTTGCTTGACTTCTATTTTTTGTTTCACTTAAATCCTATCAATTTTATGGCATTTTTCATTTTTTTGGTTAAGTATAAAATGAACAGATTGTATGAATTTATCTCAATCAATTCTTCTAATCCTTTATCACACTGATGTTAACTATTTGGCTTCAGAAGTCATTTTGATTACTTTCCTTAACCAAGACATTTGAAATCTCTCCCTAACTCTTGGCATGTTTTACGTATTGGAGAAAGATATCACTTCCCTTGTCATAGATCTTTTTAAGGGCATATGTGTTCATAAATTGGACCTCTTATCCTTTCAAATACATAGCTATGATTAGATATTTCCTTGTTGTATCTTATGTCTTTTTTTTTTTTAACATTCTTATTACAATCTTGGGTAAGTTAAGAATTAACCATATGTTATTTGTCTTTCTGTATACAAAAACTTTTTCTCTACATTTAATTTTTTTCTAAGAAGGTAGATTTTGCATTCTGTTTTTGCCACACATGCATGCACACACAAGTAATAATAAAAGAGTGAGAGGAATCTATGGGCAGTGATGGATATGTCTATGGCTTTGATAGTATTGATGGTTTCATGGATGTATAGTTATCTCCAAACTTATATAGACCTGTATACATTAAGTATATGCAGTGTTTACATGTCAATTATACACCAGTAAAGGGTTTAAAAATAATATCCTTGGAAGATTTTTTTTAATACTGTCTCTCAGCACTCCTGCCCCTTCAGAGATCTTTGTTCAGTAGGTTTTAAAGCAGGATGAAAAATTTATGTTTTAAACAAGGGCCCCAAGCAATTATCATGATCAAGCAAGTTTAAGAGACTCTGCTAAAAGAATGGAAGATGCTGAAGGGTTTGGTTTTGGGTAAGCTTTATTTTTTATTTAAGTGTAACACACATACAGAAAAGTGCACAAATTCATCCATGCATTTTTCACAAAGTGAACACACTGGTGCAATTAGCACCAAAATCAAGAAATAGAAAAGTAAGTGAAACACAGAATCTCCCCAAGGTGCCCGCTCCCAACTGCTACTTCATCTAAAGGGAACCATAAATCTCATTTCTAATAGGATTGATTATTTTTCAATTTTATGTAAATGTAATGAAACATTGCATACTCTTTTGTACCTGGATTCTTTCACTCAACATTATTTTTTTGTGAGATTCATTCATTTGCTCTCTGAATGAAAATTGGTCATTTCTACTGCCGCTCTATTATGTGAACATACCACAGCTTTTATCCATCCCACTGTTACATTGTTTCTACTTTGAGGCTATTATGAACAGTGTGGCTATAAACTTTGCTCATGTCTTTGGTGCACATATACACTCATTTCATAGTTAAGTATATTCTCAGGAGTAGAATTTCTGGACTACTGGCTACATACATTCTTAACTTTAGTAGATATTGCCAGTTTTCCAAAGTGATTGTTCCAATTTACACTCCCACCTACAGTGTATGAGAGTTCCATTTTTTTTCCATGACCTTGCCAACACATGGTATTGTCAGTCTTTTTGATTTTAAGCATTTTGTTGGGTGTGTAATGATATTTGATTGTGGATTTAACTTGTATTTCCATGATGACTAACAAAATAGCAGCTGCAGGATTTTGAGACCTGAAGAAACCAGCTAGGATGATGGTTTGATAAGCATGCCATTAATCAAACTTTGTTTTCTTGACAGTTCCTAGCAGAGAATATGCCATATGGTAGTGGTGGTGGTCGTTTAATCACGAAGTTGTGTCCGACTCTTGCGACCCCATGGACTGTAACCTGCCAGGCTCCTCTGTCCACAGGATTTCCCAGGCAAGAGTAGATTGCTATTTCCTTCTCTAGGGGTTCTTCCCGATTCAGGGATCAAAACTCACATCTCCTCCACTGCAGGCAGTCTCCTGCATTGCAGGTGGATTTTTTTTTTTTTTAAACGTTGAGCCACTAAGGAAGTCCATATGCCATATATAAGGTGTTAAATAAATGTTTTCTGATGAATGAACCACTGTTTGTAACTCTTCAGTTTTCTTCAGCAAGCCTTCAGAGATTTCTCTTAGGAAACAGTTGCAGAAAATTATTCTCAATATAAGGGATCACAGTTCTTTAACAATTGAGAATTATTTACATGGAGGATCCTGGTAGATGTCAAGGTCAATTACCAAATAATTAAAAGACCAGACTAGGTAGTGAAGGATCAACTGTGGATTGCAGTTGAGGATTAATATGTAGTAACAAAACACTAACATTTTTGTTTATACTTCTTTAGTCATTCTTTCAACAAATATTTCTTGAACATCTACTAGATGGCAGATAGTGTGCTAGGTCATGGTATAATAGAAAGAGTATGGGCTTTGTACATTAATATACCTGTCTTTGAATCCCTAATCTTCTGCAAATTATTTAGCCTCTCCAAGTCTCATTTTCTTCATTTGTAAAATGTAATTATAATGCCCAGCTTTTAAGTTTTATGAGGATAAAGTAAAGGAATGCCTTTAAACTTTCTGGCACATAGAAGGCAGGTGACAACTTAATTCACCACAGAATTAATCACAATGTGACTTATAATTGTATACATTCAGCCTCCCCTTTATATTGTGTGTTCCTTAAGAACTCACAGGGAGAATCTCATTCATCTTTGTAGATTTAAAGCCCTAAGAGAGTGCCTGACATGCATTGTGTATTAAATTAGTGTTTGTTAAATTAAAGATATACTCCCTTCCCTCCAGAAATTTATAAGCCAAATGAGAGACCTAAGAGATTCACATAAATAACTGTACGAGAAGGCAGACTATAATGAACAGCATAAGAAATGTCCAAAGTGCTTTGGGGATTCAAAGAAAGAAACTATCACTTCTGATTCTGTAGCTCAGAGAAGGTTTCATGGAAGTGGACCCATAGGGGCCAGACCTTGAGAGATAAGTAGGGTTTTTAATAGACAAATATAACAGAAAAGACATTTCATATGGTGGGGTCATTGTTAGCAAAGAGTGTGTTAGGATAGCATATAAGCTAACTTTAAAAAAATTCACCTTCTATTTTAAAGGTTTTAGATTTACACAAAAATTGCAAAGATAGTAGAGAGAGTTCCTATACATCTTATACCCAGTTTTCCCTATTATTAACATCTTACATCAGTATGATATATTTTTCAGAAGTAATGGACCAATACTGATACATTACTATTATTAATAAATAAAGTCCATACTTTATTCAGATTTCTATGGTTTTGCCTAATGTCCATTTTCTGTTACAGGATAGCATCCACGGTATATTTAGTTGTAAATATACTTAGGCTCCTCTCGGCTGTGACTTTTTTCCCTCAGATTTTCATTGTTATTGATGACCTTGACAGTTTTGAAGAGTTCTCGTTAGGTATTTTGCAGAGTCTCTCTCAACTTAGATTTGTCCAGTGTGTTTCTCATGATTAGATTGGGGTTATGTGTTTTGGGAAAGAAGACCACAGAAGTAAAGTGCCATTTTCCTCACAACATATTAAAAATATATAGCATCATGACTTACTTCTGTTGATGTTTACCTTGATCACCTGGCTGAATTAAAGTGTCAGATTTCTTCATTGTAAAGTTATATTTTTTATCCCCTTTCCATACTGTACAATTTGGAAAGAAGTCATTATGTACATCTCATACTTACATAATTAGGAGATACACTTCACTTCCTTGAGGGAACAGTATCTAAATAAAATATCTGAATTCCTCCACGTGGGAGATTTATTTCTTCTTCCCAATTATTTATTTTCATCATTTGTTTATAGCAGTATGGACTCCTGGATATCTATTTTATATTTTGAGTTATAATCCAATATTACTGATACTTTGTTTACTTTCTTTCTCAAATTACTCTAGCTCTGGTCATTGGGAGGTCTTTCAGTTGATTCTTGTATCCCTTTGACATACTCTCAATTTTGTGGGATTTTTTGAGCACTTCCCTTGTGGTTCAGCTGGTAAAGAATCTGCCTGCAATGCGGGAGACCTAGGTTTGGTCCCTGGGTTGGGAAGATCCCCTGCAGAAGGGAAAGGCTACCCACTCCAGTATTCTGGCCTGGAGAATTCCATGGACTATACAGTCCATGGAGTTGCAAAGAGTCGAACATGACGGAACGACTTTCACTTTCACTTTCTGAGTACGTTCTGGCACTACAAGATACTCTAGGATCATCTTGTATATTTTCTGTTTCAGTTCTACAATCAACTCTTTATTCAATATTCCCTTCATGGAAAATAGTTTTAGAAACCAAGACCTGGGCACTAAATGTGCTCATTATTATGGAGACGTTAAGTTAAGTTGTATATAATTTCCTAGAAGCAGAATACCTTTCTATTTTCTCTTCCTATTCCTGTTGATTGTTGTCATTTAGTCACTAAGTTGTGTCCAACTCTTTTGTGACCCCATGGACTGTAGCCCTCCAGGCTCCTCTGTCCATGGGATTTTCCAGGCAAGAATTCTGAGTGGGTTGCCATTTCCTTCTCCAGGGGATTTTCCTGAGTCTGGGATTGAAACCATGTCTCCTGCATTTCAGGCAGATTCTTCACTGCCGAGTCACTGTGGGAGCCCTCTTTTCCTGTTAGGTGAGAATTTCTTTTTTTAATGTCATATCTTCTTTTTTCCTAATCTGTGATGATTGATGTCACTCTTCCATTACCTAGGTAATAAGCTTCATGGCCTAGGCCTAGTGATGTCAGGATAGCAGGAGAAAGATTAATAACAATAAACTTTACTTATCCTCATGCATGCATTTATGCCATATGTGTCTCATCCTTGTTTGCCATTTTTCCAGCCATAACAGATGGATTTTTCTAAATACCAGCAACTATGTCATTAACTTTCCCTCTCAACAGATAAAGGCTTCCCAGGTGGCACTAGTGGTAAGGAACCCACCTGCCAATGAAGGAGACATAAGAGACATGGGTTCAATCCCTGGGTCAGGAAGATCCCCTGAAGGAGGGCATAGCACCCACTCCAGTATTCTTGCCTGAAGAATTCCATGGACAGAGGAGCCTGGTGGGCTACAGTCCATAGCATCGCAGAGTCAGACACAACTGAAGTGACTTAGCATGCATGCTCAACAGATAAGCACCAAAAAGCTATTTCATTCTTTGCAATTTTATAATCTATCTCATAATACAGATCTTTTAGAAGCCAATTTTTTAAAAATAACATACTAGAGGTCCTAAGATGGTGGAGGAATAGGACAGGGAGACCACTTTCTCTCCTACAAATTATTGAAAGAACATTTGAACACTGAGCAAATTCAACAAAACAACTTCTGAGTGCTGGCAAAGGTCATCAGGCACCCAGAAAAGCAGACCATTGTCTTTGAAAGGAGGTAGGACAAAATATAAAAGATAAAAAGAGAGACAAAAGAGGTAGGGATGGAGGTCGGTCCAGGGAAGGAAGTCTTAAAAAAGAGAGAAGTTTCCAAACACCAGGAAACACTCTCACTGGTGGGTCTGTGTCGAGCCTTGGAATCTCAGAAGGCAACATAACCGGGAGGAAATATAAATAAATAATTAATTAATTAAAACCCACAGATTACCTCCCTAACGGCAACTCCCAGTGGACAAGCAGCCCAGATGCTTGCATCTGCCACTAGAAAGAGGGGACTGGACAGGGAGGCGCAGGATGCTTTGCTTAGAGTAAGGATGGGGCCTGCATGCCCCGAGGGCAATCTGAGGCAACTAACTTGAGATAGCAACCCAGACTGTGGGATAGCTATCCTGCGAAAAGCCCTAACCTAAGACACTGCCAGACCTGCTCACAGAACAAAGGACTGAGCAGAGCTACCGGCTGTGGACCGGCCCATCCCCCACCAGAGACAAGCAGGTGAGGGGCAGCCAGAGCTGGAAGTGGGCAGTCGTGGAACCCAGAGAGGCCTCCTCTACCAAACTGCAAGCAGGCTTCGTTGCTAACCAAAACTTCTTGGGATGCTGGATGGTCAACATCTGCTGGGAGGGTCGCAGCCAGAGATCAGCCCCCAGAAGAGACACACAACACACCTGAGAAGGCATGCCCGTTGTATACCCAGAAAACCAAGTAGCTGGAACAGGGGAGGCAACAGGACACAGCCTCCAACTGGGGGCTACTGCGCTCACCAAGCACCTGGTCACCTGAACTGTTTGGATCTGGGAAGAGCACAAAATGTAGGCCCAACCAAGTCTGCGCCTTTGTGGAGTACCCAAGAACCTGAACCTGAGCAGCTTAGACCTGGGAAGTGCATGCAACCCAGGGCCCACCTCAGACAGTTCCTAGGAGAGCAACCTAGGGCCTGAGCAGTGTAGACTGGGAAAACACAGACACTGTGAGCAGGGGCAAGCCCAGTATGGCCGAGACACTGCAAGCACTCCCCACACACGCCAGTGATATGTTTGCAGTGTTCCTCCCTCCCCACAGCACGACTGAACAAGTGAGCCTAAAAAGTGTGACCACCACCGTCCCCTTGTGTCAGGGCAGAAATTAGACACCGAAGAGACCAGCAAACAGAAGAAGGTAAAATAAACAGAGGGAACTGCTTTGGAAGTGAAAGGTGTAATAGATTAAAACCCTGTAGTTAGTACCAACTACATAGGAAGGGGCCTATAGATCTTGAGAAGTATAAGCCAGATCGAGGAAATACCTGAAAATGAACTGACCCCACACTGTCCACAACACCAGAGAAAGTCCTAGATATATTTTTACTATCATCATTTTTTAAATTTTAAATTAAAAAAAAATTTTAAATCCTCTGCTGCTGCTGCTGCATTGCTTCAGTTGTGTCCGACTCTGTGCGACCCCATAGATGGTAGCCCACTAGGCTCTTCTGTCCCTGGGATTCTCCAGGCAAGAACACTGGAATGGGTTGCCATTTCCTTCTCCAATGCATGAAAGTGAAAAGTGAAAGTGAAGTCGCTCAGTCCTGTCCAACTCTTAGCAACCCCATGGACTGCAGCCTACCAGGCTCCTCCATCCATGGGATTTTCCAAGCAAGAGTACTGGAGTGGGGTGCCATTTAAATCTTCTATCACTCCTTTAATTTTAATTTTTACAACCTACTATTGCCTTAAGGAAACACCCTATTTTAAAAGCAAACTTCATATATATATATATATATATATTATAATTTTTGTGTCTTTGTTTTGTTTTTGTTAATATTGTATTTTTGAGAATCTAACCTCTACTCTAGATTTTTAATCTTTGCTTTTTGGTATTTGTTATCAATTTTGTACCTTTAAGAACCCAGTCTTCAGTACCCATTTTTACTTGGGAGTGAGATTACTGGCTTGATTGCTCTCTCCCCCTTTTGACCCTCCTTTTTCTTCACCAGGTCGCCTCAATCTCCTCCCTCCCCCATCTCCTCTCTACCCAACTCTGTGAATCTCTTTGTGTGTTCCAGGCTGTGGAGAACACTTAGGGAACCGATTACTGTCTCTCTCCTTTTGATTCTGCCTTTTATCTTCCTGGCCACCTCTGTCTCCTTCCTCCCTCTTCTTTTCTCTGTGTAACTCTGTGAACCTCTCTGGGTGTCCCTCACTCTGGAGAAACTTTTCATCTTCAACCTAGATGTTTTATCATCAGTGCTGTATAGATGGAGAAGTCTTGAGGCTACTGTAAGAATAAGACTGAAAACCAACTGGATGCTTGGGGCTGGTGCACTGGGACGACCCAGAGGGATGGAATGGGGAGGGAGGAGGGAGGAGGGTTCAGGATGGGGAACACATGTATACCTGTGGCGGATTCATTTTGATATTTGGCAAAACTAATACAGTTATGTAAAGTTTAAAAATAAAATAAAAATTAAAAAAAAAAAAGACTGAAAACCAGAAGCAGGAGGCTTAAGTCCAAATCCTGAGAACACCAGAGAACTCCTGACACAAGGGAACGTTAATCAATAGGAGCTTATACACTGAAACCAAGCACCACCCAAGGGCCAACAAGTTCCAGAGTAAGACATACCACACAAAGTCTCCAGCAACACAGGAACATAGCCCTGAGCTTCAATATACAGGCTTCCCAAAGTCACACCAAACCCATTGACATCTGAAAACTCACTACTGGACACTTCATTGCACTCCAGAGAGAAAAAATCCAGCTATACCCACCAGAACACTGACACAAGCTTCCCTAACCAGGAAACCTTGACAAGCCACTCGTCCAACCCCACCCACAGTGAAGAACCTCCACAATAAAGAGGAACCACAAACTGCCAGAATATGGAAAGGCCACCCCAAACACAGCAATATAAACAAGATGAAAAGGCAGAGAAATACCCAGCAGGTAAAGGAACAGGATAAATGCCCACCAAACCAAACAAAAGAGGAAGAGATAGGGAATCTACCTGATAAAGAATTCAGAATAATGATATTGAAAATGATCCAAAGTCTTGAAAACAAATTGGAGTTACAGATAAATAGCCTGGAGACAAGGATTGAGAAGATGCCAGAAATGTTTAACAAGGACCTAGAAGAAATAAAAAAGAATCAATATATAATAACGCAATAAGTGAGATCAAAAACGCTCTGGAGGGAACAAATAGTAGAATGACGGAGGCAGAAGATAGGATAAGTGAGGTAGAAGATAGAATGGTAGAGATAAGTGAAGCAGAGAGGGAAAAAAGAAAAAAGAATAAAAAGAAATGAGGACAACCTTAGAGACCTCTGGCACAATGTTAAACGCCCCAACATTCGAATCATAGGAGTCCCAGAAGAAGAAGACAAAAAGAAAGAAGGCAGAGAAGTGTCTTATGCACTATTAATTTTGAAGCAATGTTATATAAAGTGTACAAGGGACCATGAAAAACAGAGAGAGCTACAAAAAAATCCTGACACTTACCAGACACATCAGCAGAAGCAGTCACCTGGCCCTAAGAAATCATATATATAAGATACATAAGAAATCATAAATAATTACTGCCTTAGTCCACTAAGTTCTGCAGTAATTCACAATGCATCCTTTGATAAATGACATGTTATTATTAAAAATTCAATATTTTCCATATTGCACAGGGATTTGGATGCCTTAATTAGTCAAAGAAGTCTGTATAAGTAAGATTTTCCCTCAATATTCTACATTTATATGTGTTTGAAGAATTAAAAAATTGTAACTATATCACCTAGTAAACATTATACCAGCATTTATCTGTGAAAAAAAGAAACGGTTTCAATAAAATGGAAAAGTCAACAGCTATGCCTGCCTTTTACTCAAAACTCTTGTCTTCTCTAGATTGAATTTCTTTCCTTAATACATCTGTGCTGATGTACTAAACCCTAGTACCTGGCATGTAATACTAATACATGTATACGGAGACAAGATTTATGCTGGAGGAATCAAGTTCAACTGGGTTCATTATGATACAAAGAAAATAATCACACAAGAAACCCTCTGTCTTACCTCTATGTTGTTCAGTTGCTAAGTCTTGTCTGACTCCTTAAGACTCCATGAACTTCAGCACACCAGACTTTCCTGTCTTTCACTATCCCCCGGAACTTGTTCAAACTCATGTCCATTGAATCAGTGATGCCATCCAACCATCTCATTGTTTGTTGCTCCCTTCTCCTCCTGCCGTCAATCTTTCCCAGCATCAGGGTCTTTCCCAATGACTCAGCTCTTCGCATCAGGTGGCCAAAGTACTGGAGTTTCAGCTTCAGCATCCATCCTTCCAATGAGCACCCAGGACTGATCTCCTTTAGGATTGACTGGTTGGATCTCCTTGCTGTCCAAGGGACTGGGAGAGTCTTCTCCAACACCACATTTCGAAAGCATTGATTTTTCAGCACTCAGCTTTCTTTATAGTCCAACTCTCACATCCATACATGACTACTGGAAAAACCATAGCTTTGACTAGACAGACGTTTGTTGGCAAAGTGATATCTCTGCTTTTTACTACACTGTCTAGCTTTGTTATAGCTTTTCTTCCAAGGAGCATGTATCTTTTAATTTCATGGCTGCAGTCTGCATCCGCAGTGATTTTGGAGCCCAAGAAAATAAAGTCTGTCACTGTTTCCATTGTTTCCCCATCTATTTGCAATGAAGTGATGGGACCAGATGCCATGATCTTAAGTTTTCTGAACGTTGAGTTTTAAGCCAGCTTTTTCACTCTCTTCTTTCACCTTCATCAAGAGGCTCTTTAATTCCTCCTCACTTTCTTCCATTAGGTTGGTGTCATCTTTATATCTCAAGTTGTTGATATTTCTTCAGGCAATCTGATTCCAGCTTGTGCTTCATCCAGTCCAGCATTTTGCATGATGTTCTCTGCATAGAAATTGAATAAGCAGGGTGACAACACACAGCCTTGATGTACCCCTTTCCCAATTTGGAACCAGTCCATTATTCCATATCTGCTTCTAACTCTTGCTTCTTGACCTGCATAAGGCTCCTCAGGAGGCAGGTAAGGTGGTCTGGTATTCCCATTTCTTTAAGAATTTCCCACAGTTTGTTGTGATCCACACAGTCAGACTTTATCATAGTCAATGAGGCAGAAGCAGATGTATTTTTGGAATTCCCTTGCTTTTTCTGTGATCCCAAGCAAATCAAAATATAGGCAAGGATTGAAATTCCACAGAATGTTCTCTTTCTACAGACGTATGAAACTAGAAATCAGTTTAAAAAGAAAATAGAAAATCAGCTTCTTCAAAATTCATCAACACACTTACAGAAAAATGACACAAAATTCAAATAAAAATTTTCAAGCGACATGAAAAAAAAAAAAAAACAATTGAAAAGATTTGACCCTTAACATGAACTTTAAATGTCTTGAGGTAAAAGACAATATCTTAAATTTTATATCACTAGTAATCCTTCTCTAAATTGATGCAAAAGGCTGAAGACATGACCTGATCTGAGTTCATATTTTATCCATACGCTTAAACAGAAGTAAGGAACAATAAAAGAACAGGCAAACTATCACAGTTCCTTCTCGCTTAATGTTCAGGCTGAATTTCATAGAAAGGCTATTATCTGTTTAGCCCCGGTCACTCAATCACACTTTCAGTTCAATAGCTGTGGCTCACAGGCCGCCAGTTGACCATTGATTATACCAGTGGAGACAGGAGGTTGAGCTGCTCTCGCTGGACACTCACTAATGGATATAAAATTGCAAGTCCTGAAAGTTTGTGTTTTAAAGATCTAAAGATACTCTGCTAGAAAAAAATTGATTAGAAACATACGTATGGATTTTGAAAAGAATTTCAGAAACCAGGGAACTAGAAAACTTAAATCTTTGTGAAAAATTCATTTTGCCATTTCTGTTCAGTTTAGGTCAGTTCAGTTGCTCAGTCCTGTCTGACTTTTTGCAACCCCATGGGCTGCAGTACACCAAGCTTCCCTGTCCATCACCAACTCCCGAAGCTTACTCAAACTCATGTCCATTGAGCTGGTGATGCCATCCAACTATCTCACCCTCTGTCGTGCCCTTATCCTCCCACTTTCAATCTTTCCCAGCATCAGGGTCTTTTCAAATGAGTCAGCTCTTCACATCATGTGGCCAAAGTATTGGAGCTTCAGCATCAGTCCTTCCAACGAATATTCTGGACTGATTTCCTTTAGGATTGACTGGTTGGATCTCCTTGCAGTCCAAGGGACTCTCAAGAGTCTTCTCCAACACCACAGTTCAAAAGCATCAATTCTTTGGTGCTCAGCTATCTTTATAGTCCAACTCTCACATCTATACATGACTACTGGAAAAACCATAGCTTTGACCTTTGTTGGCAAAGTAATTAATTTGACCTTTGTTAGCTTTGACCTTTGTTGACTTTTGTTTGAACTTTCTTGGTTGTCGCCCTGCTTTTTAATATGCTGTCTAAGTTGATCATAGCTTTCCTTCCAAGGAGCAAGGGTCTTTTAATTTCATGGCTGCAGTCACCATCTGCAGTGATTTTGGAGCACCAGAAAATAAAGTCTCTCACTGTTTCCATTGTTTCTCCATCTATTTACCATGAAGTGATGGGAACAGATGCCATGATCTTAGGTTTCTGAATGTCGAGTTTTAAGCCAACTTTTTCTCTCTCCTCTTTAACTTTCATCAAGAGGCTCTTTAGTTCTTCTTTGCTTTCTGCCATAAGGGTAGTGTCATCTGCATATCTGAGGTTATTGATATTTCTCCCTGCAATCTTGATTCCAGCTTGTGCTTCATCCAGCCTGGCATTTCACATGATGTACTCTGCATATAAGTTAAATAAGCAGGGTGACAATATACAGCCTGGATGTACTCCTTTTCCCATTTGGAATCAGTCTGTTGTTCCATGTCCAGTTCTAACTGTTACTTCTTGGCCTGCATGCAGATTTCTCAGGAGGCAGGTCAGGTGGTCTGGTATTCCCATCTCTTGAAGAATTTTCCAATTTGTTGTGATCCACACAAAGGCTTTGGTGTAGTGAATAAAGCAGAAGTGTATGTTTTTCTGGAACCCTCTTGCTTTTTTGATGATCCAAGGGATGTTGGCTATTTCTGTACTATATATCAATCCCCATTTATAAAATTACTTGTAGGCTTAATCTGGCATATATGTGATAATATAGGGAGTGGATGGGTATGTTTGTTTCTTCACTTTGTCTATTGCATATCACACATAAAATACGTCTGAAGAATTCCACATTATACTTATGGGAGAATGAGAATAAAATAGGAAATTAAATTACTAGGAAAATAATTTATACATTATAGAACTCTATCATGTCTGAACTCTATCATGGGCTTCTCTTGTGGCTCAGCTGGTAAAGAATCTGCCTGCAATGTGGGAGACTGGGGTTCAATCCCTGGGTTGAGAAGATCCCCTGGAGAAGGGAAAGGCTACCCACTCCAGTATTCTGGCCTGGAGAATTCCACGGACTGTATAGTCCATGGGGTTGCAAAGAATCGGACACGACTCTGTGACTTTCACTTCAATATCATGTCTGACTGACCTAGTGAAGCACTAAATCAGGCCTCAAGGAAGGCTGGGATTCTGCAGTTTTTCTAGTTTTCTCTCATTGTTTGGCTGATAGTGACATCCTTCACAGGTTTCTACATCCAAATCCAGGGGTAACGAGATTTTTTTTAATTTTGAAAAATTTTATTGAAGTTTAGCTGAGTTACAATATTAACATTATTTCAGGTGTACAATGCAGTGTTGATAGTTTCATATATTATACTGTTTAAAGTTACTACAAAAATAATCACTATGTTTCCCTTTGCTCCTTAGTATATTCTTATTGTTTAAGAGTTCAAGAAAGTATAATTTAATATGGTTGAAGTCTAATGAAAATCATAGAAAATTACAAAGGATTGAAATCATGTAGTGCATTTTCTTTGCAATGTTGTAGTAAGCTAGAAACTAATGGAAAAATAAAAGAATTGGAAAATCACCAACTACATTGAAAGTCAGCTACATATCTACAGAAAAACAAAAGAACAAGTCAATGCACCAAGAAAAAACACAATGGATATTAAATTTAATAAATATTGTCATAACATTAACACTCAAATAACTTGAGTTACAGGAAGCAGTCATCTGAGTTTTCTGACTGCTGAACATCCTTCTCTTATTTTGATATAAGGAGCTAGAGACCTGTCCCACTACCAGATCTGGATGCCTGTACTTAAATCACCATGGTTTAAAACGAGTACTTGAACATAAAATCGACAGGAAAACCATCACACCTCCTTCCTAATCAATCTCCAGTGTAAAAATCACAGGAAAGCTGTTATTGGCTCACCCCTGGTCACCCCACCACACTTAGGGCTGATCATTTGGCTCACTGAGCTGCCAGTCCCATTGGCTGTTACTATGGGGACTGTGGCTACAGCTTTTGTCATTTGATGATCTCATCATCCAGGAAAAATTGGACTTAAGCCAAAATTTTTGCATAAATCCCCAAAAGTTACAGCCTGCAAAAAGACAAAAAATAAACGACATAAATCTGAATTAGGTAGAATACTAATTTCAGAAGGTATATTGCTTGATTCTAGAAAATTAGATTTTCAAATTTTTCACTGCAGTGGGGTCCTATTTTATGTATTTAAATACATAATGCTTTAACCTATTTTATGTATGAGGTATGTTGAAAGAGTATGAATGGGTAAGTATGATTTTTATATCTGCTGTGTCAGTGTATTCTAAGTCATGGCTGACTCTTTGTGACCCTATGGACCATAGTCCACCAGGCTCCTCTGTCCACGAGATTCTACATTTTGTGTGTGCTCAGTCACTTCAGTCGTGTCCAACTCTTTTCAATTTCATGGACTATAGCCTGCCAAGCTCCTCAGTCCATGGGATTCTCCAGGCAAGAATACTGGAGTGGGTTGCCACGCCCTCCTCCAGGGGATCTTCCCCACCCAGGGATGGAACCTATGTCTCTTACATCTACCTGCATTGGCAGGCAGGTTCCTTACCATTGGTGCCACCTGGCAAGCCATTTATATCTCCTGCTGCACTGTATCAATTTCTATATCTCACATAAAAATCTCTGAATGATACTCCTATATACAAGTGAGAGAATGACAATACGAAAGGTTAATGAAATTTTCATGGAAAGAATTTTGACCATAAAAATTCCTAAAATGGCTGACAAAGAAACCATGGATAGAAATGACCACTTAGGAAAGTGAGGAGATGCAATATGGTTAAGAAAAGTTCATGATTTTCCCTGGAACAATTGACACAACAGAAACATATTGATGAGGTTTGTAATGCTTTCCTCAGGGTAGAAATGTTTTAACCATGGACAGTAGGGCACAGGTTGAGAACCCAGAGTGCACGTAACTGTTCAGTGCTACAGGTCTTTTCCTGCCAAGTGAGTGGCTCTGAAGAGAGCCTTTGGTTTCTGATGTTCTGGTGGTCCGGGGTCAGCCTATCTGCTGGTGGCGTATTTGATGACTGCCCTGGTGGCCTCCATAGTGAAGAGTACATCATGAGAAACGCTGAGCTGGAAGAAGCACAAGCTGGAACCAAGATTGCAGGGGAAAATATCAATAACTTCAGATATGCAGATGACACCACCCTTATGGCAGAAAGTGAAGAGGAACTCAAAAGCCTCTTGATGAAAGTGAAAGAGGAGAGTGGAAAAGTTGGCTTAAAGCTCAACATTCAGAAAACGAAGATCATGGCATCTGGTCCCATCACTTCATGGGAAATAGATAGGGAAACAATGGAAACAGAGTCAGACTTTATTTTTTGGGCTCCAAAATCACTGCAGATGGTGACTACAGCCATGAAATTAAAAGACACTTGCTCATTAGAAGGAAAGTTATGACCAACCTAGATAGCATATTGAAAAGCAGAGACATTACTTTGCCAACAAAGGTCTGTCTAGTCAAGGCTACAGTTTTTCCAGTGGTCATGTATGGATTTGAGAGTTGGACTGTGAAGAAAGCTGAGCGCTGAAGAATTGATGCTTTTGAACTGTGGTGTTGGAGAAGACTCTTGAGAGTCCCTTGGACTGCAAGGAGATCCAACCAGTCCATTCTGAAGGAGATCAGCCCTGGGATTTCTTTGGAAGGAATGATGCTAAAGCTGAAACTCCAGTACTTTGGCCACCTCATGCGAAGAGTTGACTCATTGGAAAAGACTGTGATGCTGGGAGGGATTGGGGGCAGGAGAAAAAGGGGACAACAGAGAATGAGATGGCTGGATGGCATCACTGACTCGATGGACGTGAGTCTGAGTGAACTCCGGGAGTTGGTGATGGACAGGGAGGCCTGGCGTGCTGCGATTCATGGGGTCGCAAAGAGTTGGACACGACTGAGCGACTGAACTGAACTGGTGGCCTCCGACATGGTGTGCTTGCTGATCTCCCCAGGGAGCAGCAAGAGCACAGAGGTCTGTATCTCTCCAGAGGTTATCGTGCAGTGCTTGTTGCTGTGGGCCAGGCATCCAGCCTCTTCAGCAATGCTCTTGAAAATATCCATCACGAAGGAATTTATGATGTTCACGGCCTCCTGTGAGAGACTCAAGCCCATGTGGACTTGCTTCAGAACCATGGTGAAATAGCTGACGAAGCTTTCAATGTTGTTGGAGCAGCAGCAGTAGTGATGGCTGCAGTGGCTGCAGCCATGGTGGCCATTCAATGTCTTCTACTTTGCCTTCCTTGGTTCTGTTTAAGAGGGCTCAACTTTGAAGGGCTTGGCTTTTTCCGTGCGCAGGTCTTCCTCAGACAGCTTAGACGATGGCTCATCCATTTTGGACTCACCTTCCCCACAGCTCAGTGGGAAGTACAGGGTGGCTTCTGAGGGCTGGTGCTGGCTTTATAATCCCTGCCTGCCCTGCCATCATGGGCAAGGCCCATATCTGACTGGATAAAATTCAAGGTGGAGAGGCCTGTCACTCAGTTACCCCATGTCACATGTCAGTGAATGCCTCTCCCCTGTTGACCCCCTGTGGATCAATCACAGTGGGAATCTTTAAACTTTCTGTGACCTCTGCCAGAAAATCTTTGAACTATGCCACATGTAAGAAAGGGTTTTCTGGGTGGCACTAGTGTTAAAGAACTTGCTTGCCGGAGCACGATATGTGAGAGACGTGAGTTCAATCCCTGGGTCTGGAAGATCCCCTGGAAGAGGACACGGCAACCCATTCCAGTATTCTTGCCTGGAGAATCCCCGGGAAAGAGGAGCCTGGCATGCCACAGTCCACTGGGTCACAAAGAGTCGGACACAGTTGAAGTGAGTTTGCATGCATGCCATGTAGGAAAAAGATCATCCATTCACTCTAGCTGATTTATGGTTACTGTTGCTTGTGAACTTAGAAAAGATGTCAGGAAAGTCACCTAAATTGGAAAAAAAGTCAGATTGAGCTTCCTGAGAGGGTCTGATTGATCTCCTCAGTTCAAGTGCTCACAGCTGTCAGAGTGGCTCTGGCCACTTGGCATCCATTTTACTCTACCACAGAATTTTATTTTTCCATTTCTGAGACACTGTAACTTGAGAAGGGCTTCCGAGGTAGTGCTAGTGGTAAAGAACCCACCTGTCAATGCAGGAGACATAGAGAGGCAGGTTTGATCCCTGGGTTGGGCAGCTCCCTGGGACGAGGTCATGTAAACCCACTCCAGTATTCTTGCCTGGAGAATCCCATAGACAGAGGAGCCTGGAGGGCTATAGTCCTTAGGGTTGCAAAGAGTTGGACTCGACTGAAGGGATTTAGCATGCACAAGCATGCAGCTTGAGCAGGAACTCTCTGATGTGCTCCTCAGAATCATAGGACATATGCATGTGTGTCCATGTTCAGTCGCTTCAGTTGTGTCAGACTCTTTGCAATCCCCTGGGCTGTAGCCCACCAGGCTCTTCGATCCATGGGATTCTCCAGAACTGACCTGCTATTACCTACAGTACTCATCAAAGTCCATGAGTAGAAGTAAATATACAAAACCACATTCTCCTAAGATGGAACAGAAATAGAAATGGAATACTTACAAATTATTAAAAAATACTTATATATTTACATAATTAAAATTTAAATATTTAAAATTAAATTTTTAATATTTTGCCTGCATGCTCAGTTGCTTCAGTGGTGTCCAACTTTTTGGGATCTCATGGACTGTAGCCCCCCTGGCTCCTCCATCCATGGAAATTTTCCAGGCAAGAATATTGGAGTGGGTTGTCATTTTCTTCTCCAGGGAATCTTCCTGACCCAGGGATCAAATTCAGGGATCAAATCCATGTCCCTTGTATCTCCTGCATTGGCAGGCAGATTCTTTACCACTAGTGCCACAGTACAAGCCAAAGATGTATATATCCAGCTGCTTACTTGACATTTCCACTGAGATTTCTTGTAGACATCCCTAAGTTAGTATGTCAAAGACTGAACTTCCCCCTACCAACTTGAACCTAATCTTCCCACTTCTAGTGGTAGCATCATTTTTTGATACTTTCAACAGAAAGAGTCTTGAGATATAGGAATCTTGACTCTCTCACCACTGGATTTTCACTTCCGAAAAGAATGTCTTGCATATAGTAGGTACTCAGTAAATATTTCTAGACTAAATAAATGGTCCCTGCCCTGAAGAAATGTTTGATTAAAAATTATTCAACAATTTACACAGTGTAGTACACTAAAAAAGCTGAAGGAATTCCCTAGAAGTCCAGTGGTTAGAACTCTGTGATCTCAATGCCAAGGGCCCAGGTTCCATCTCACGTTGGAGAAATAAAATCCCACAGGTCAAGGGGCACAGCCAAAAAAAAAAGTTGAAAGACTTCTGTCCTTTCTTTTCCATTATTAGATCCACAGCTCTTGTTCGGACCCTCTTTATTTTACACCTGAACCACTGCTGCAACACTTTTTTTTCTTATACAAATGAAATTATTTATAAAACAGAAACAGATTCATAGACTTAGAAAACAAACTTATGGTTACCAGAGGGAAGTGATAAATTGGGAGTTTGGGATTAACATATATACACTACTCTGTTAAAAATAAATAGCCAACAAGGACTTAATGTATAGCACAGGGAACTCTGCTTAATATTTTGTAATAACCTAACTGGGAAAAGAATTTGAAAAAGAATAGACATATGTATATGTATAACTGAATACCTTTGTTATACAAATATTGTAAATCAATTATAGTCCAATATAAAACAGAAATTTTAAAAGAATCAGTCAATCTTTTAAAAGGCTATTCTTCCAGTATCCTTTGTTGTCTGGAGTCACATTATGATATTCAGTTGTCATTGCTGGGTCTCAAAATAACATAAGCAAATAAAAGCCACATAGGGTCAACCAGTTTATACTGGCTGCAGAACTCTGCCAGAGGTCAGGGGGACAGAATCACATCCTTGGGCCAACAGGATGGGTTAACTTAAGGTCATTCCAAGGGCAAGGGGAAGGTGAAGAACAGTCAGGGTGATGGAGGCTCGCTGACACTCAGCATCACCTGAGGCTGCTGACATCCCCAGTCCTCCATGGATGGTGCCTTTTCCATATGCCAGGCACTCAACTAAGCACTTTGCATCTGTCATCTCTTGCCATCCTCTTGATAAACCAATGAGACAGGTACTTTTTTATGGGTAGGGAAGCAGAGACATAATCATAGGAGATGAAGCCAAGATCTGGACCCAGGCAATGTGCCTTCAGCATTAGTGCTTCTAACCACATTGTTGACTTCCTAGAAATACACAGGAAAAAGAAGCAACTGCCCAAGCCTAGGAGTGACTTGTGGAGAAGGCAATGGCACACCACTCCACTACTCTTGCCTGGAAAATCCCATAGACAGAGGAGCCTGGTAGACTGCAGTCCATGGGGATGCTAAGAGTCGGATGTGACTGAGCGGCTTCACTTTCACTTTTCACTTTCATGCATTGGAGAAGGAAATGGCAACCCACTCCAGTATTCTTGCCTGGAGAATCCCAGGGACGGGGGAGCCTGGTGGGCTGCCATCTATGGGGTCTCACAGAGTCAGACATGACTGAAGCGACTTAGCAGCAGCAGTAGCAGCAGCAGGAGTGACTTGACTCTCCTCTCAACAACCTGATAATAGGCTCCAACAAATCCCAAATAGAGGAGTTCAGAGGGAATCATATTGTTGGGAAAGTGTGTAATTTCCTCAATTCTGTCTCACTGCAGCAAAGATTTGAAATGGTGGGTCAGTGTTACTGCTCGGTTACAGCTCAGAGTTTTATTTGGCAAGCAAAGGAACGTACAACCTTAAGTCGTGAGGGTGGGACAACCCCAAAGGAGAGGCCTCAATCGGTCTTGGCTTCCTCTTTTTATACATTTTGTGTCCTCCCCCAGAGCCTGCCCTATTCAAATTGGGCTAGCCAAGAAGGGGGCACGTTTGGTTCACCTGAAGTTCTCACTCCAGTCCACAGATTTTATTTGTTCCATTTTCACAGGCTTCCCCCACCCCCCTTTTTTTTTCTTTTAGCCACTGCCATTTTGAACTCATTTTTTCCTATTCTAACTACCTATCATTCGACCCTCAAGAAATGGGAGGCCCAATTGTTTGGGAATAGGGACATTGAGGTCTGTGGCAACTTTCTGCTGAACTGGGATGGCGAGGGGTATTGGGCCTCCCCCTCTTGTTAGTCTCAAGACTCAGAGTCCTTATAGCAGAGTCCACCAAAGGGTGAGTGATATTTTATGTGGTCAGGTGTAGTTTTATACATCCTTGTTGAACTAGCACTGCATTTTGTAGCTTGTTGGCCTTAACAAGAGGTCTTCTGCAATCTGAGACTGAGCTGCGTGAGCTTTCTGCCAAGTTTGTTTTTGCTGTCCTGGATTCCAGCACTTTGGGCTTCTCATAACTTAGACTGCGCTGGGTTTTCATTGCGTTCAGCTTCCACAGCATGAGCTTTGGCTGAGTTGGGCTTCTACTGTGCTTGGCCTCTGCCTTGCAGGGGCCGAGCCAAGGTTGCTTCAGCCAGATTACATTGGAGTCATGGCACCAGATATGTCGGGAGAGTGCGTAATTTCCTTGGTTCTGTCTCACCACAGCAAAGATTTCAAACACAAGACCAATGTTACAGCTTGGTTACAGCTCAGAGTTTTATTTGGCAAGTAAAGGAAAGTACACCCTCAAGGCATGAGGGTGGGTCGACCCCAAAGGAGCAGCCACTGCAATTTTTTTTTAAACAGATCTCTTTACCATCTTCCAATAAAATTCAAGCGGTTTAACATGACATGCAAGGTTCTCCATGATCTGACACCAGTTGACTCTTTACACCATATTGAAAATCATAATATAAAGATTTATAAACATTTTGAAACCCCAATGCCCATCTGATTGCAAAAAGCCAACTCCTTGGAAAAGACTTTAATGGTGGGAAATATTGAGGGTAGGAGGAGAAGGGGGTGACAGAGGATGAAATGGTTGGATGGCATCATCAACTCAATGGAAATGAGTTTGAGCAAACTCCAGGAGATACTGAAGGACTGGGAAGACTAGAGTGCTGCCATTCATGGGTTTGCAGAGTCAGATGGACCTGAGCGACTGAACAACAATAATGAATCCCAGTGATCCAACCATACAAAACTGCTGGGTATTCCCTGAGTGTGCCCTACACTTCCCTTTATTCTTATTTTTTTCTCTTAATGAAATTTCATTTCTCCCATTTCTTCCCTCACCAAATGATTGTTGTTGTGTTTTTGTGGTTGTTTACTCATTGGAAGGACTGGTGCTGAAGCTCCAATATTTGGCCATCTGATATGAACAGCTGACTCATTGGAAAAGACTCTGATACTGGGAAAGATTGAAGGCAGAATGAGAAGAGGGTGAGAGAGGATGAGATGGTTGGATGGCATCACCAATTCAATGGACATCAAACTTGGGCAAACTCTGGGAGATGGTGAGGGCCAGGGAGGCCTGGTGTGCTGCAGTCCATGGGGTCACAAAGAGGTGGACACGACTTGACAACTGAACAACAGACAGATGATACTGATGAAACTATTTGCAGGGCAGCAGGAGAGACACAGACATAGAGAACAGACTTGTGGGCACAGTAGGGGAAGAAGAGGGTGGGATGAATTGAGAGAGTAGCATGAAAACCTATACAGTACTGTATGTAAAGTAGTCACTGGGAATTTGCTGTATGAC
Source organism: Bubalus bubalis (assembly GCF_019923935.1). Taxonomy (NCBI): domain Eukaryota; kingdom Metazoa; phylum Chordata; class Mammalia; order Artiodactyla; family Bovidae; genus Bubalus; species Bubalus bubalis. The sequence goes on from NC_059181.1 coordinate 89,052,980, forward strand.
GCAGGGAGTTTAAACCAGTGCTCTGTGACAACATAGAGGGTGGGATGGGGTGGGAGGTGGGAGGGAAGTTCAGGAGGGAGGGGACATATGTATACCTATGGCTGATTCATGTTGATGTATGCCAGAAACCAACACAATATTGTAAAGCAATTTTCCTGCAGTTAAAAATAAATTAAAAAAAGGATAATACATTAAATACTCATAACCTACCCAACATCATTGCTTTTAGACAAACCTGCCCTAAAGGTGCTCAGAACACTTATATTTATTAGCCTGGAGGTGTGAAAATCACTCAGTTGTGTCTGCCTATTTGCGACCCCATGGACTATGCAGTCCATGGAATTCTCCAGGCCAGAATACTAGAGTGAGTAGCTGTTCCCTTCTTCAGGGGATCTTCCAAACCCAGGGATTGAACTCAAGTCTCCAATATTGCAGGCAGATTCTTTACAAGCTGAGCCACCAAAGAAGCCCAAGAATACAGAAGTGGATAGCCTATCCCTTCTCCAGTGGTCCTTCCCAACCCCAGAATTGGACCCAGGTCTCCTGCATTGCAGATGGATTCCTCACCAGCTGAGCTACCAGGGAAGCTCATTTATTACCCTACATCTGGGCAAAATCATCTAACACAAAACCTCTTATAATAAAATGTTCAATATCTTATGTAATTTACTGAGAACTGTACAGAAAGTGAAAAACAGAATGGCTGAACGGGTATAGAATGATTGGAAGTGTATCAGTGTCAGGTGTTTGCTTTGTGATCACTCAGTTGACTGGGAGCGGAAGCTCTCTGCTGCTGCCCAGCATCATGAAAGAGTATCCTACCACATATCGCTGGCCAGGGGAAACATCAAAATTCAAAAGCTTGTAGTTGTGTATTTTTCCTCCAGCAGGGTTTATCTGTGTGAGTACAGGCTCACTGAGGTGTGTCTGGACTTTTCTAGAATTATGATTTTGCCAGGGAAACAGTACAAAGTGAGAGAGGGGCAGGAGAGTGGAGGGTATATGTCAGTGAGTGATTATAAGGACTGAGCATGACACTTGATCTAGGGAAGGAGTGGACAGAAAACAGTAATGGAGAGAGAGATGGTGAAATCTGGTAAGACCAATGAACTACAGATTCTGGTGAGGTTAAAGGATAGTGGGGTCTGCGTACCAAAGGGAATGAACTGGAAAAAGTGGAGGTGTATCAGAATGATCATTCTTGAGTTCACCAGGAATTAAGACAGGATAATTACTGTTGGGAGTGACATAGTGCAGTAGCTAAAACCTTTGAGAAATAAAGGAGAGGAGAACTGAAGTTTGCTTGATGATGACAATGCAGGCTAGTTGGTGACATAAGCTGTGGGATGTGTGAGAGGAATGCTTTAAAGGCAGCAATGAGAAACATTAACGTTTCTCATAATAACTAAAGTTTTTAACACCCAGTTACTGGGGTGAGGCCTTAAGTAGAAAAGAGATAATGGACTCAGGCCAGCAAGGCTAAAGCGGTGGGAGGGGCGAGGAGGTGGGTCTAGGATTCCTTGGCCAATCGAAGAGAACTGGGGCGGAGCCTGACACGCACCATATAACTGAGGGGTTCCACGCAGGAAGGCTAACCTCGTCCAGAGTGCTAAGCGGTGTCGGTGCGGCCCTCTACCTTTCTCTGGTCGTCAAGCCTTCTGGTGAGGATGTGCGGCCCCTCTGGAGCCTGAGGACTATGGGGACAGGAGGGCGTGGCGGCCGTGGGGCTGGCGAATCGGGCCTGCAGGAATTGGAGGGGCGGACATTAGAACAGGCGATTGTAGCGGCGCCTCCTGGGGAGTCCACGCCTTTGTCTTCGCAGCGCCGCCTTCTGAGCGGGATTCGGATCCTTCCAGGGATTGTCCCTGGCAGGTCCGAGGCGGGAGCCCCAGGAGCGGCTGTCCACTGCGGCTGTAGGTCCGAGGCTGAGGGGGCGAGGAGTTTGGGACTCGGAATGGGCTCTCTGGGACTGGCCCTTTGCTCCCTCCCTTCCTGTGACTGCTAGGTTGGACTGGGCTCCCAACAATGATAATAGTTATTTAAAAATGTAAGCAAATTGCTGCTAACAACGTGGCTTGTGCACCCAGCCCTGTTATTTTTTATTTAAAGTCCCCTTCTCCCCACCTCTGGAGATTGGCAGCTGATCGCTTGTCCAGGAGGGTCCTAGGGTGAAACCGACGGAGGGGAGGCATATTCGGGACGTCTGGCTGCTTGGGGGCCTCTCCATTCTCGCCTGAGCACTAGAAGTGTCTTATTCCACCGGGGTGAGACCATACACGCACGGGAGAGCTCTGCTTTCTGGGTTCAGAGGTCTCCTATTGTTTTCTCTGGACAAACCCAGAATGATCACTGGGTACCTCACCTTCTAGCTTCGTCTCCTTCTCTCTCCTCTTGAGGAGAAAACATGGTGAAAAAAAAAAATCAGCTCTGTTTGGTTTACCCCATTCTGCGGCATTTCCTGGTTTGATCATAATTAGCCGTTCCATCTTACAGCACTTACAAACCCGTCCCACAAGGGGCTATTGTGAGACATGTAATTAGTTTTGACTGGATTTAATCCCTCCTCTTATTGTAGCCCCTTAGTCTCTTGTCTTTAGGCAGATGAAATAGAAAGAAACTAGTCCAATTGATGCTACTTTTGTGTGCTAGTCCCTAACCCCCCAAGAAAAATGCCCCCCTTTCAAAGTAATTGAATACAAAGTGAAGGTACTCAAATAGTGCTATCTCCTGTTACAAATTCATTAGTTGGTTAAACCCAGTCCTTATTTTTTCTTCTGTCCCTATCTGTACATGTCTTTCTATCACCTCCATTTTACCTTCGCTGTGATTTTAAGAGTCAGACATATTGGCTCCTGGCTTCTAAAACATCTTGGTTACTAGTGCGCTTGATCCAATGGCAATTACTGTCTTCAGAAATGGGATAATAATGCGGAATAAAATTCTAATAAAAACATGACTCTTCTAAGATCTGTTGCTGTTTGCCTTTTGAAAATCAGCAGGTACAATACATATTGACATTAAATGTGAGAATTTTGGCTCTTACTCCTTAGTATGACAATCGTTCTACCAGGTAAGTTTTTTTAGGTTTTTTTTTTTGTTTTTTTTTTTTTTTTCAGTCTTTTTGTCAAGATGAGTGATAAGCCAGACTTGTCTGAAGTGGAGAAGTTTGACAGATCCAAACTGAAGAAAACTAATACTAAAGAAAAAAACACTCTTCCCTCAAAGGAAAGTAAGTCATGGGGACTTTCTATTTGAGACAAACAATGGTGAAAATTAATAGGTTTGATAAATGCATGATTCTAGTAAATTTTGCTACAAAGTAAACAATAGGGTACCAATTATTTAATGTAATATTGCTTTAGTCGTTCAGTCGTGATTGACTCTTTGTAACCCCATGCACTGTAGCTCAATAGGCTTCCCTATCTGTGGACTTCTCCAGGCAACAATACTGGAGTGGGTATCTTCCCAACCCAGGGACCAAACCCATGCTTACTGCACTGCAGATGGATTCTTTACCTTCTAAGCCACCAGGGAAGCCCAATGTAAAATTAGAAAATAGCAAATTGTTGCCTTTTTACGTTGCTTATATAAGTAGTCCTTGCATAATTGGCCTTAGTAGTATTGAGGGAATACAAAAATTGATTTTTATTGGGACATTATTAAAAACCACATTAAGACCAATCTTAGAATATTGGACATAACATTAGAAATATAAGAGTTTTGTCCAATTTTGGCTATTTGTCATTTTTCTGTGTCTGGTGTTTTAGGACTTTTATCTCATTCCTAATGAGCCATGCAAACTATGGCTTTGGCCTTCTCTACCTGATGACAGGATGAGGTGAGATGATCAGTTTAGATATTGGGAATACTCACGTTTCCCAGGGATCAAGGGATCAATTTGGCCCTCCCCACTTGCATGCTGCTGGAGAAACTCCAAGCCAACGGAAACATTTTGTCATGTATCATTATGTAAAAGTTCCAAAGGTAGTCAAGATTGTCTGAGAAGGCATACCTTCCTAATCATATAGTGATAGACAAATCTGAAGAAAATGCTTCGCTTGCCACTCAGTCTCAGAGTAATCTATGGAAAAAATGGCAACAACATATATCTACCTCTCAAATGGGGAAAAAGAAACCTAAAGTTGAGTCTAACAAATGTTTGGTTCATTACTTTGCACACACACACACACACACACCTGACTGGGGATTTGTGGTTAGTGCCTTGCATTCTAAATTTAAAGAAGGTATGGCAGCCTCCTTGGTGGCTCAGATAGTAAAGAATCTGTCTGCAATGAGGGAGACTCAGGTTCAGTCCCTTACTTGGGAAGATCCCCTGGAGAAGGAAATGGCAATCCACTCCAGTATTCTTGCCTGGGAAATCCCATGGACGGAGGAGCCTGGAGAGCTACAGGTCATGGAATTGCAGAGTTGAACACCACTGAGCGACTAACACTTTCTTTCTTATGGCAGCCTCTGACGATTTGGCAAAGAGCTCTTTTGGAAGAAATTGAGCTTAATCTTAGGAAAATAGCCTCATAATAATTTTTGTGTGTGTGTTTTTTTTTTACCCAGCTATCCAGCAGGAGAAAGAGTGTGCTCAAACATCATAAAATGGAGACCTCCTTGCAAGAGCAAATTTCAGCATCGCTTGGGTGTCTTGCTTTTGGCAAAACTTTGTAGAGATTTTAGGTGTCTTCTGTTGTCTTCTCACCCATAACCCCTGGCTAAGAGGTCAGGGATAGCCTATGTCCCCTCCCCTCATCTTAAAACTTCCATTGGTGCATAAATTCCACCAGGCAGATGCTGTCAATAATCTCACAATTGATGATCTGTGTGTGTAGTCTTTGCTTCCCCATAGGATAAACTGCTTTTAACTTTCTACAATGATTCTATTGCTTTATTATCCTTAAGTTGCATGGTTTTGCATCTTCTCACAATTTATTTTCATTTCTAATGAAGCAGTAAAATAATAAATATAACCAATATGTTTATCATGGGCTCCTGTGGTTCATTTCTGGTGGTCTTCTAAGGAATGAAAGTATACAAGGGTACTTTTAAGCCAAATAAAATGAGTGTAGGAAAGCTATTTTAGCAGATTTGGCACATGGGAAAGGCCCTCCTCTCTCCAGATCAAGTGGGTCCTGACTTGGGGATTGTGTGGCTGATACACACTGACTTCATTTTGTCAGTTCCATCTTTGTCCACACAGTCCAAACCTCCCCCTCTTTTCACATGATTGAGCTTTAGCCTAATTTACAAGAAGTGAGTCCAAGCCAGATGAGTACCCTATCAACTTTTGCCTTTGCTTTCATCTGATATGAAACCTGCAAGAGTGGTTTTTGCTGACATAGATAGTTAATGGTCATGAGACCCCTGGAGGGAGGAACCCCGATTCCAGTTGGTACACATGTGCTTACCTCTTGGTAGTCAGATTCTACTTTTAGCTTTGGCCCCTTTAAATTCTCTTGTACCCTTTTTGGCAGTCAGTGTGCAGTGCAGCTGCAAATGCCTCTGGATTATCTGTCGACTCTGTCTTTGTGCCTTATGTTAGTTACCCACAGTGAACTTCATAATTGCACTTTATGGCATTGCTCACTTCGTTCTTTTGATCTCAAAGTTCCTTCTCAGTTTGCAGGATATTATTCAATATGTGTGCCTCCCAACAGGAATGCTAAGTGCTTTTCCTAAAAGTTGGAATCATAGAGATAGAGAACCTTGGGAGGTCACGGGGAGTAGCCCCCTTGTCGCACAAATGAGGAAGTGAAAACACAGGGCCTGATTTGACCTTCTAAGGTGTATAAAGGCTGGAATTTTAGATGGGACTCGTCTTGCTTTTTGGAAAGTGCTTTTCAACTAAAGTCAGGGGATATGAAAGGGTAGAGTTGGATGGGAAGGGAGAAGAGACACTTGCTAACACCCGCTTTATTAAGCACATCACACCTTTCATTGGGCCTCAGCTAAGACATCTAATACCTGCTAATGAGCTGCAACACAGAACTTCTGGTCTGGTTTTTGTCCTGAACACAATTCACTGTTTTATGAACCAAGTATTTTTGGTGTTTCTGCTGAGCACAGTTGCTATGAACTGAATTCTGAATTATCTCCCCTCCAAAAAAGTAATATATTGAAGCCCTAACCCCATATCAATAGCCTCAGATGTGCAGATAACACCACCCTTATGGCAGAAAGTGAAGAGGAAGCCTCTCGATGAAAGTGAAAGTGAAAGAGGAGAGTGAAAAAGTTGATTTAAAGCTCAACATTCAGAAAACGAAGATCATGGCATCTGGTCCCATCACTTCATGGGAAATAGATAGGGAAACAGTGGAAACAGTGTCAGACTTTATTTTTTGGGCTCTGAAATCACTGCAGATGGTGACTGCAGCCATGAAATTAAAAGACACTTACTCCTTAGAAGGAAAGTTATGACCAACCTAGATAGCATATTCAAAAGCAGAGACATTACTTTGCCAACAAAGGTCCATCTAGTCAAGGCTATGGTTTTTCCAGTGGTCATGTATGGATGTGAGAGTTGGACTGTGAAGAAAGCTGAGCGCCGAAGAATTGATGCTTTTGAACTGTGGTGTTGGAGAAGACTCTTGAGAGTCCCTTGGACTGCAAGGAGATCCAACCAGTCCATTCTGAAGGAGATCAGCCCTGGGATTTCTTTGGAAGGAATGATGCTAAAGCTGAAACTCCAGTATTTTGGCCACCTCATGAGAAGAGTTGACTCATTGGAAAAGATTCTGATGCTGGGAGGGATTGGGGGCAGGAGGAGAAGGGGACGACAGAGGATGAGACGGCTGGATGGCATCACTGACTCGATGGATATGAGTTTGAGTGAACTCTGGGCGATGGTGATGGACTGGGAGGCCTGGCGTGCTGTGATTCATGGGGTCGCAAAGAGTCGGACATGACTGAGCAACTGAACTGAACTGAACTGAACCCCATGTGTGATTGGATCTGGAGATAGGTTATTTAGGTAATTAATTGAGATGGGAGGCATCATTTGATAGGACTGTGGACATACAGGAAGAGAAAGAGATACCAGATTTTCCCCCTACATGTGAGGACCCAACAAGAAGATGACCACTAGCAAGACAGAAAGAGAGCTTCCATCAGAAACTGACACTGCTAGGTCTTGATTTTGGCACTTACATCTTCAGAACTGTGAGAAAATGAACTTCTGTGGTTTATGATACCTAGTGTACATTATTTTGTTACAGCAAGCCTAGCTGACTAACATAATCAGGAAAGTGAAGTTGCTCAATCGTATCTGACTCTTTGCTACCCCATGGACTGCAGCCTACCAGGCTCCTCCATCCATAGAATTTTCCAAGTAACAGTACTGGAGTGGGTTTCCATTTCCTTCTCCAGAGGATCTTCCCGACCCAGTGATTGAACCCAGGTCCCCCACGTTGCAGGCAGTCGCTTTACCATCTGAGCCACCAGGGAAGCTATCAGGAATACATATAAATAGATGAGTCCAGATGGCTGCCCTAAAGTGATGCATTTATCACCTGAAATTTATAAGAACCAATCACCTATAATCCTACCAATTAGACATGTTAGCATTTAAGTGTCTAAGCATCCAGCCTGTGGCCTATTAACATTCATGTATTTTCTGACTAAAGGTGATTATGCTGTTGCTATTTGCAACCTTGAGTATTATCTTACCACTCCCTTCTAAGAGGTGACATTCTTGAATAATCACTGGGTTTACAGAAATGAAACCTATGGTCTGTCAATAGCATAAATGTTCCTAAGCAAAATGGGTGGTTGGGGGATCACTTCTGCTCAATTATCAATGAGTTGACATAATCACAGGGCTTAGAGTTGTTGTTCAGTTGCTAAATCGAGTCTGATTCCTTGTGACCCCATGGACTATAGCATGGCAGGCTCCTCTGTCCTCTACTGTCTCCTAGGTTTTGCTCAAATTCATGTCCATTGAGTTGGTGATGTTATCTAACCATCTCCATCCTTTGCGACTTCCTTCTCCTTTTGCCTTCAATCTTTCCCAGCTCAGGGTCTTTACCAATGAGTTGGCTCTTTGGGTCAGGTGGCCAAAGTATTGGATCTTCAGCTTCAGCATCAGCTCTTCCAATGACCATTAAGTGTTCATTTCCTTCAGGATTGACTGGTTTGATCTTACAGTCAAAAGGACTCTCAAGAGTTTTCTTCAGCATCACAGTTCGAAATCATCAATTCTTTGGAGCTGAGCCTTCTTTATGGTCCAAATCTAACATCTGTACATGACTACTGGAAAAACTATAGCTTTGACTAGACTGATCTTTGTTGATAAAGTGAGGTTTCTGCTTTTTAATGCACTGTATAGGTTTGTCAAATCTTTTCTTCCAAGGAGCATGCATCTTTTAATTTCATGGCTGTAGTCACTGTCCACAGTGATTTTGGAGCCCAAGAAAATAAAGTCTGTCACTGTTTCCATTGTTTTCCCATCTATTTGCCATAAAGTGATGGGATCAGATGCCATGATCTTAGTTTTTGAATGTTGAGTTTTAAGCCAGCTTTTTCAGTCTCCTCTTTCACCTTCATCAAGAGGATATTTAGTTCCTCCTCATTTTCAGCCATTAGAGTAGTGTCACCTGCATATCTGAGGTTATTGATACTCCTCCCAGCAGTCTTGATCCCAGTTTGTGATTCATCCAGCCTGGCATTTTGCATGATGTAATCTGCATAGAAGTTAAAAAAGCAAGGTGACAATATACAGACTTGACCTCTTGTTTTCCCAATTTTGAACCAGTCCATTGTTCCATGTCCAGTTCTAACTGTTGCTTCTTCAACCTGCATACAGGTTTCTCAGGAGGCAGTTAAGATGGTCTGATATTCCCAATACTTTAAGGATTTTCCACAGTTGGTTATGATCCACACAGTCAAAGGCTTTAGCATAGTCAATGAAGCATAAGTAGAAGCTTTTTTTTTTTTTTTAATCCCCTTGGTTTTTCTATCTTCCAGGTGGCTCAGACAGTAAAAAATCTGCCTGCAATGTGGGAAATTTGGGTTCAATCCCAGTATCAGAAAGATCCCCTGGAGGAGGAAATGGAGACCCACTCCAATATTCTTGCCTGGAAACTCCTGTGCATAGAGGAGCCTGGCAGACTACAGTCCTTGGGGTCACAAAGAGTCAGACACAACTGAGCAAACTAACTGAGCGACTTTCACTTTTGCTTTTTCTATGATCCGATGGATGTTGGCTATTTGATCTCTGATTCCTCTGCCTTTTCTAAATCCAGCTTGTACACCTGGAAGTTCTCAGTTCATGTAATTTTGAAGCCTAGCTTGAAGAATTTTGAGCATTACCTTGGTGGCATGTGAAATGAGCACAATTGTGTGGTAGTTTGAACATTCTTTGGCATTGCTCTTCTTTGGGATTGGAATGAAAACTGACCTTTTCCAGTCCTTTGGCCACTGCTGAGTTGGCCCAATTTTCTGGCATATTGAGTGCAACACTTTCACTTCACCATCTTTTAGGATTTGAAATAGCTCAGTTGGAATTCCATCACCTCTGCTAGCTTTGTTTGTAGTAATGCTTCCTAAGGCCCTCTTGATTTCACACTCCAGGTTTTCTGGCTCTAGGTAAGTGATCACACCATCGTGGTTATCTGGGTCATGAAAACCTTTTTTTTTCTGTACAGTTCCTCTGTGTATTCTTGCCTCCTCTTGTGAATATCTTCTGCTTCTGTTAGGTCCATACCATATACCATTTCTGTCCTTTATTGTACCCATCTTTGCATGAAATATTCCGTTGATATCTCTAATTTTCTTGAAGAGATCTCTAGTCTTTCCCATTCTATTGTTTTCCTCAATTTCTTTGCGTTGATCACTGAGGAAGTCTTTCTTATCTCTCCTTGTTATTCTTTGGAACTCTGCATTCAAATGCGTATATCTTTATTTTTCTCCTTTGCCTTTCACTTCTATTCTTTTCCTTCTTGCGTTTTGCCCTCTTGTACTTTTTTTTTGCCCTCTTTCATTTCTTTTCTGTGGGGACGGTTTTGGTCCACACTTCCTATATGATGTTATGAATCTCCATCCATAATAATTCAGGCACTCTGTCTACCAGATCTACTCCCTTAATTCTATTTGTCACTTTTGCTGTATTAATTGTAAGGGATTTGATTTAGGTCGTACCTGAATGGTCTAGTGGTTTTCCCTACTTTCTTCAATTTAGGTCTGATTTTTGGAATAAGGAGCTCATGATCTGAGCCACAGTCAGATCCTGGTGTTTTGGATGACTGTAGAGAGTTTCTCAATCTTCAGCAGTAAAAATATAATAAAACTGATTTTGGTATTGACCATCTGGTGATATCCATGCTTAGAGTTGTCTCTTGTGTTGTTGGAAGAGAGTGTTTTCTATGATCAGTGCATTCTCTTGGCAAAAGTCTGTTAGCCTTTGCCCTGCTCATTTTGTACTCCAAGGCCAAACTTGCCTTTTACTCCCAATATCTCTTGACTTCCTACTTTTGCACTGCAGTTCCCTATGATGAAAAGGACATCTTTTTTTTGGTGTTAGTTGTAAAAGGTCTTGTATGTCATTACAGAACCATTCAACGTCATCTTCTTTGGAGTTAGTGGTTGGGGCATAGACTGGGATGACTGTGGTGTTGAATGGTTTCCTTTGAAAATGATTCAAGATCACTCTGTTGCTTTTGAAATTGCACACAAATATTGCATTTCAGCTTGAACATCTGGAAGTTTACAGTTCATGTACTGTTGAAGCCTGGCTTGGAGAATTTTGAGCATTATTTTGCTAGTGTGTGAGATGTGTGCAATTGTGCGATAGTGTGAACATTACTTGGCATTGCCCTTCTTTGGGATTGGAATGAAAACTGACCTTTTCCAGTCCTGTGGCCACTGCTGAGTTTTCAAGATTTTCTGGCATATTGAGTGAAGCACTTTAACAGCATCATCTTTTAGAATTTGAAATAGTTCAACTGGAATTCCATCATCTCCACTAGCTTTGTTCATAGTGATGATTCCTAAGGCCCACTTTACTTCACATTCCAGGATGTCTGGCTCTAGGTGAGTGATCACACCATCTTGGTTATCTGGGTCATGAAGATCTTTTTTGTGTACTTTTTTCTGTGTACTTTTGCCATCTCTTCTTAATATCTTCTGCTTCTATTAGATCCATACCATTTCTGTCCTTTATTGTGCCATCTTTGCATGAAATATTCCCTTGATATCTCCAATTTTCTTGAAGAGATCTCTAGTCTTTCCCATTCTGTTGTTTTCCTCTATTTCTTGCATTGTTCACTTAGGAAGGCTTTCATATCTTATATATCTTATCATACATATTATGTATGAATTCCTGTAAAGTAACTAGGATGTTTTATTGTACTAGGTGTGTTTTCCATTTAGTGAATCCAATAATCAAATACATGCATTAATAAACCAGTGTTACAATTGCACCATATGGGCCATGAAGACAGAAGTGCAAGGGTGAGTGACACACATGACCTCTAGGAAGGAGGGAGGGAGGGAAAATGGGGTTTGATGGTAATGACCTGGAGGGGAAATGAGAATATGTAATTATTCACTTTAGAGGGTTACTGAGGAAAACAGTAATCATGATCTAACAGTGTTAAACAGTGATTTTTTAAACATGATTACTAAACAGTAATCATGATCTAACAGTGTTAGCTACTGAAAATACAAATTAGAGCAAGGGCTTTATTCCCACCCTTGGAAAATAGTTTTAATTCGACAAGCATACCCCATTCAAACATTTTTCAACATTGTAAAATGTGAGCATAAACCAAAACACATTGCAGAAATAGCTGAATTTGAAAGTTCAAGAAGCAATTCCTGTTTCATCCTTTCTGGTGATCTCTAGGGTCATTATCATTTTTGTAAATGTTTTATTTACCTCTTTTATTATCTAACTATCTAAGAGATAGGGTACAGTAATCCAGAAGTTTTATGTGGGAAATGAAAAAAAAGTAAAATGAAGAAACTGATAAGAAAAGTCAAAGTTACCACAATCAAACTTCTTTCAACATACCCCATATTCAAAATTATCTAATATACATAAATGAGAAACCAACAATAGTACAAAAATATCAGTTTACTTCTCCAGATCCCTGAATTATGAAGTTATTATTCCTATTTGTTCAGACTTACCCAATTCTAATTTTTCACCTTCGATTTCTTATGACATTTAAAAGAAAAAATTTTGTGACCTACAATTATGTATCATAGGATAACAGGAGTGCCCAATGAGAGTAGCTTAAGCACCAGTGTCTAGTGGAACAGCCAATGAGGGTCCTGCAGCCTGTGAGCCACAGGCATTGTCTCAAATGTGTGGGGAGCTGACCTGAGATAAACCTGGATGTGCTTCCTTGAAGCTTCTTTCAAAAATGGTTATTTGATGATATGAATCCATAGCTGGAAGAGGGACATCTCTCTTGACCTTTGCATTAAGCTAAGAGAAAGATGGTGAGCAGCCAAAAAAAAAAAAAAAAAAAAAAAACAAACGTAAGATGACCTTGTCTTTGCATTGTTTCAATATTAATATTAACGGTATTGTTAATATAATCTAATTTCCATTGTGTTTTCCTCTTAGCCTGTTGGCTTTTTGTGTTTCTGTAAGTTATTATTTAACTCAAAGGCAGGTGGTGATTTTCCCATTACTTTTAATTGATTTGTAACCTCCCATTTCTATGGGAGCTCATCCTAAAAAGTATAAAACCCCTTTGTAGACACCAAAGACATACAGGATTTTACCTTCAGTGGAGACCTGTATGAGCCAGAGTAGGATACTACAGGGAGCTTTTCAGAATAGAGCAGGCATAAAGGGGGCAATGCCTGAGCAAAGATTGTGCATAAAGTTCTGGTATTTCCAGAGCAGTTTGGAATCAGTCTGGTAGCTCATCATATTCACGAGCTCTGACTGAGGACCAATGAGCCCATTAATAGTATCATTACACATTACTGTAACCGAGCAGGACACTATGTGGCCTTCCTGGGACAGACCCCATCCCCATATGTCTTCCACTTGCCTCTTGTTTGCAGAAAAAGTTTAGCATGCTATATCTTCCCTGAATTCCAAAGAGTAAAGCTTAATCAGAGAAGTCAGAGAGTACAGAGGCAAAGGAAAACACTCAAGCAAGACAAAATAATAATAGTTTGGCCATTACCTGAAATCAAGGACCTTCAGTTTCTCCTGAAGGGCTATAGATAATATTCTAAGCCATATACTTTGAGCTGTTTTGCAAATACTAAAACCCTCATCAGGTGAAAGAAGTTAACTCTATGCTGACCACAAGCATGTAGACCCCAAACCGGTTGGAACTAGAAAGTTGATTACACTTCATCACCAACGAATCAGAAGAATGTCCATGAGCTGGTCACGCACCCCGCAACCCTTTCCCTCACTCTGTCTTTAAAAACCCTTCCCTGAAAGCCACTATAGAGTTCAGATCTTTTGAGTATTAGCTGTCCATGCTCCTTGCTTGATGCTTGCCATAAACGGTGGACTTCCCTTTGCCACAACCTGGTGTCAGTAGATTGGCTTTACTATGTGCAGTATTGCAGACCCAAGTTTGGTTGGTAACAATTTTGGTAACCCAGATTGGACAGCAACCCTGAGTGTGCATCTCATCCATGGCACATCAACATCTGTTCAATGACAAGCCCTTGGGGCTGCCTCACAGACAAAGGTACTCAAGCAGCTGCTGGACAGGATCCAAAAGCAGCCTAGATCTAGATTCCACCTTCTGTTGGATGGAGCCCTTTCCCGATAGAGCTGGCTGCAAGCTCTAGTGTAACCAAAACCTAATGCTGGTTCACTGGTGAGTGGGGCTGGGTCCTGGCACAGCTGGCTGAGGAGTCCAAGGTATCTCAGAGCTGGTGCTGACCTGCTGGTGGGTGGGACTGAGGCCCAGGCTGTCCTAGGGCTACTAGCAGCTCCATGGTGGGCAGAGCTGGGTCCTGGGGCTCTGGCTGCAGGACCCTGGGTGTCCCAGGTCTAGTGCCTGTGCTCTCATGTGTGGGACAGATCCTAGGCACTGTGGTGGACAGGCTTGTGTCCAGTGGCACCTGTGGGCTCAGGGCATCAAAAGTCATACTGACTGCTGGTGGATGGGCCTGTGTCTCTGCCTGGCTAGTTACCTGATGTGAGACATTCAATCCTGGTGCCTATAGGCTGGTGGTCAGGAGCAAAGCTCAGCCCTGAGGCTTATATGCTAGGGGGAAGATGTCAGAATGACACTTGCCAGCACCAGTGACCATGTGGTAGAAAAAGTTTTCCAAAATGGCTATCACAATATCTATGTTCCCAGAATTAGTTACAGTTTTCTCCTACCTCTCCAGGATACACTCCAAGGTCAGTCAGTTCAGTCACTCAGTCATGTCTGACTCTTTGTGACCCCATGGATTGCAGCATGCCAGGTTTTTCTGTCCATCACCAACTCCCCTGTCTTGCTCAAACTCATGTCCATTGAGTCGGTGATGCCATCCAACCATCTCATCCTCTATCATCCCCTTCTCCTTCTGCCTTCAATTTTCCCCAGAATCAGGGTCTTTCCCAGTGAGTCAGTTCTTCACATAAGGTGGCCAAAATATTGAAGCTTCAGCTTTAGCATCAGTCCTTCCAATGAATATTCAGGACTGATTTCCTTTAGGATTGATTGGTTTAATCTCCTTGCAGTCCAAGGGACTCTCAAGGGTCTTCTCCATCATCACAGTTCAAAAGCACCAATTCTTCGGTGCTCAGCTTTCTTTATAGTCCAACTCTCAGATCCATACATGACTACTGGAAAGACCATAGTTTGACTAGATGGATATTTGTTGGCAAAGCAATGTCTCTGCTTTTTAATATGTTGTCCAGGTTGGTCATAGCTTTCCTTCCAAGGAGCAAGTGTTTTTTAATTTCATGGCTGCACAATCTTCAGTGATTTTGGAGCCCAGGAAAACAAGTCTCTCACTGTTTCCATTGTTTCCTCATCTATTTACCATCAAGTGATGGGACCAGATGCCATGATCTTAGTTTTCTGGATGTTAAGTTTCAAGCCAACCTTTTCACTCTCCTCTTTCACTTTCACAAGAAGCTTTTAAGTTCCTCTTTGCTTTCTGCCATGAGGGTGTTATCATCTGCGTATCTGAGGTTATTGATATTTCTCCTAGCAATCTTGATTCCAGCTTGTGCTTCATCCACACCAGCATTTCTCATGATGTACTCTGCATATATGTTAAATAAGCAGGGTGGTAATATACAGCCTTGGTGTACTCCTTTCCCAATTTGGAACCAGACTGTTTTTCCATGTCCAGTTTTAACTGTTGCTCCTTGACCTGCATACAGATTTCTCAGGAGGCAGGTGAGGGGGTCTGGTATTCCCATCTCTTTCAGAATTTTCCAGTTTGTTGTGATCTACACAGTCAAAGGCTTTGGCATAGTCAAAAAAGCAGAAGTAGATGTTTTTCTGGAGCTCTCTTGCTTTTTCCACGATCCAGTGGATGTTGGCAATTTGATCTCTGGTTCCTCTGCCTTTTCTAAAATCAGCTTGAACATCTGGAAGTTCACAGTTCATGGACTGCTGAAACCCGCCTTCGAGAATTTTGGGCATATCTTTGCTAGCATGTGAGATGAGTTCTATTGTGTGGTAGTTTGAGCATTCTTTGGCATTGCCTTTCTTTGGGATTGCAATGAAAACTGACCTTTTCCAGTCCTGTGGCCACTGCTAAGTTTTCAAGATTTGCTGGCATATTGAGTGCAGCACTTTCAAAGCATTATCTTTTGGGATTTGAAATAGTTCAACTGGAATTCCATCACCTCCCCTAGCTTTGTTTGTAGTGATGCTTCCTAAGGCCCACTTGATTTCACATTCCAGGATGTCTGGCTCTAGTGAGTGATCACACCATCGTGATTATCTGGGTCGTGAACATCTTTTTTATATAGTTCTTCTGTGTATTCTTGCCACCTCTTCTTAATATCTTCTGCTTCCGGTAGATCCATATGCTTTCTGTCCTTTATTGTGCCCATCTTTGCATGAAATATTCCTTTTGTATCTGTAGTTTTCTTGAAGAGATCTCTAGTCTATCCGATTCTATTGTTTTCCTCAATTTCTTTGCATTGATCACTGAGGAAGGCTTTCTTATCTCTCCTTGCTATTATTTGGAACTCTGCATTCTTTCCTTTTCTCCTTTACCTTTAGCTTCTCTTCTTTTCTCAGCTATTTGTAAGGCCTCATCAGACAACCATTTTGCCATTTTGCATTTCTTTTTCTTGGGGATGGTCTTGACCACTGCCTCTTACTGGGTGTGACCCAGGCTCCTTTCAAATTACTATTTCTGTCTTGTCTCTATTTTATTGATTTCCTCTCTGATCTTTATTATTTCCTTCCTTGTGCTGACCTTGGGCTTGGTTTGTTATTTTTCTAATTCCTTTAGATGGTTGGTTAGGTTGTTTATTTGAGATGTTCCTTGGTTCTTGAGTTAGGCTTGTATGGCTATAAGCTTTCCTCTTAGAACTGCTTTTGCTGAATCCCATAGATTTTGGAATGATGTGTTTTTATTTTCACTTGTCTCCAGGTATTCTCTAACTTCTTTTTTGATTTCTTCACAGATCCATTGGTTTTTTACTCTCATATTATTTAGTCTGAATGTGTTTGTGGTTTTTGCATTTTCTTTATGTAATTATTTTCTAATTTCATACAGTGTGGTTAGAGAAAATACTTGGTACATTTTCTGTTCTATTAAGTTTGTTGAGACTTGGGTTTTTTGTGGCATAGCATGTGGTCTATCCTGGACAATATTCCAAGTGCACTTGAAAAGAATGTATATTCTGCTGATTTTGGATGGAATGTTCTGTAAATATTTATTACATCCAATTGGACTAACATGTCATTGAGGCCACTGCTGTCTCCTTATTGATTTTCTATCTAAATTATCTGTCTATTGCTGTAAGTGGGATGTTCAAGTTTCCTAAGATTATTGTATACTTATAAATTTCTTGCAAGAAATTTTAAACAGTAGATAACATACAGTTGGATGGAAAGTTGTTGAATTAGAAAACAGATGAAAGAAATTATATAGAATACCTCATAGAATGATAAATGAAGTGAAAGATTAAAGAGATGCCAAAAGACATAAGAAATGGAGTAAGGAGATATTAAATGCAACTTGTACACATGCCAGAAGTGGTAACCTGGCTAAACTTTAGAATAATAATATTCACAGAGAAACAATTGATACTTTCCAGAATTTAGGAAGGCTGTGTTTCCATAGATTCAGAAAGCTCACCTGGACACATCATAGTAAAGCTACAGACAAAGTTAGCATATAGATCATACTAGCAAACAAAAAGACACATTGTCTACAGAGCCATGCCAAAGACTATGACAGTAAATCTCCTAACATAAATAAATGGAAGCTGAAAGCAAATAGTGAGAGTAAGAAACCACCCATGTAGTGCTGCATTCCTAGCCTAAGTATCATGATAAGGCTTTGGTAGACTCGAAGATGGACCACTCAGAACACCACAACAAGGACAGACTTACTGCCAGTCCTTTGTCATGAGCCACTTCAGGTTGCCTCACAGAGCTGCCTTGTCCAATGCCTTGTACTTCCTGAGTTGGCCCACCTCCAAGGACTGATAAAGGAGGTGGCATAAAGATCTGACTATGTTGGGCCAGTGTGAAGTGAGTTTAATGACTCATTTTACCTTCAGAATTCAGCATGGGATCACAAAATAATTTTGAAGAGTCTGCATTAGATGTGTACTTCTTCCTCTCCCCACACCTGTCTTCTTCCCATCCCTTTCTCGGGCATTGAGAGTGCATAAATGTCCTGCACACTAAACACCTTATCATCCTTAGAACTTAATTCAGAAGAAAGGACATTCAAGACATGAAAAATCATATTTACTATTCTTAGGCAAATTAAATAAATAGTCTTGTTTAGGTGTCAGAGACAGAACAGGCCACTGAACTTGCTTCTGAACTACGGGGACACTGCCCTGACTACTGCTTTGGGTGTCAGCCACACCTGATGTGAATGTGGAAGAAATACACAATAGATAGATAGGAAGAGGACTTTGGAATTTGTTAAGTCCCTGGAGGAGGTCTGGGCAACCATTCCTGGATTTAGCAACACTCCAAGTTTTAAAGAACAAAGCATACAGCATTTGGAAAAAATTAACATAATACCAGACCTGCAGCTTTGCTCACAGATTGATGATGATAATCAATTTGGGGCCTGGGATTATAAGTAGGGAACCCTGAACTGAAGTCTTTGAAGTCTCACCAATGGAGTGGACGTGCTACCTGGGACCTTCTCCCAACTGGAGCTCCAGATGTGTTGTGTCACTTCCCAGTGCTGTTTAAGTCTGGATGTTAGTCAAAATCCAATTTGATGATGTATCCTCTCCTCTATTTCTCTCTTTTTTTAAATGTTGGTATATTGCAAGTAAGTTAGATAATCTTCTAATAAATATTTGTATTATTTATTTGTATATAACGAGTGGCTTATTTTGTTAACAAATCCTTTGAACCTGAGATGTAAGTGAAAACTTTCAACAAAACAACTATGGTAAAGGAACTTCCAAGGAATATTTGTCACTTCTGGTATGCCAAGGAGATATATTTTCTTAGTTCATTTCTTAGGTTTCTTGACCTCCATTTAATTCTTTTATTCTGTTTATGAAGTATTCTGTAGTATTTCTTTCATCTATCTTCTGGATCATATATTCTCTCTCCATTTGTGTCCCAGCTGTTTAAAATTTCTTTACTCTTCTATTCCAGTGATTATGGTGTTCAGTACTAGAAAGTTTATTTGTCTTTTGATAATTAGCTATTTATGGCTCATATTGTATGTATCTTATCATCTAAATATGCTAAGTACATTTCTTGTACTTTGTATCTGATTATAAGTCTTTACAAGTTTCCATCTTGGTTTATTGTTTATGCTGGTGCTATCATTTTGGAGGGGGAATTTGTGTTTGATCAGGAGGGCTTTAACTGTAGGAATGTTTGTAGAAGCCTTGATTAGGTTTATGTTCCTAGACATTTAATTCTTTTTGTTGCAATGGTGAATGGGATTGATTCCTCAATTTCTCATTCTGATTTTTCGTTGTTAGTTTATAGAAATGCAAGTGATTTCTGTGTATTGATTTTGTATCCTGCAACTTTGCTAAATTCACTGATTGGCCCTAGTAAGTTTTTGATACTATTGTTAGGGTTTCTATGTACAGTATCATGTCATCTGCAAAACAGTGAGAGCTTTACATCTTCTTTTCCAATCTGGGTTCCTTTTATTATTTTTTCTTCTCTGATTCCTGTAGCTAGGACTTCCAGGACTATGTTGAATAATAGTGGTGAAAGTGGACACCCTTGTCTTGTTCCTGATCTTAGGGGGAATGCTTTCAGTTTTTCACCATTGAGGATAATGTTTGCTGTAGGGTTATCATATATGGCCTTTACTATGTTGTGGTAGGTTCCTTCTATGCCCATTTTTTGAAGAGTTTTAATCATAAATGGGTACTGAATTTTGTCAAAGGCTTTTTATGCATCTATTGAGATAATCATATGGTTTTTATCTTTCAATTTGTTAATATGGAGTTTCACAACGATTGATTTGCATATATTGAAGAATCCTTGCATCCCTGGAATAAACCCAACTTGATCATGGTGTATGAGCTTGTTGATGTGTTGCTGAATTCTGTTTGCTAAAATTTTGTTGAAGATTTTTGCATCTATGTTCATCAGTGATATTGGCCTGTAGCTTTCTTTTCTTGTGTTGTCTTTGTCTGGTTTTGGTATCATGGTGATGGGGTCTCGTAAAATCAGTTTGGAAGTGTTCTTTCTTCTGCAATGTTTTGAAAGAGCTTTAGAAGGATAGGCACTATCTCTTCTCTAAATGTTTGATAGAATTCTCCTGTGAAGCCATCTGGTCCTGGGCTTTTGTTTTTTGGGAGGTTTCTGATCACAGCTTCAATTTCAGTGCTTGTATTGGGGTTGTTCATAATTTCAATTTCTTCCTGGTTCAGTCTTACAAATGTGGAATGCTTCACAAATTTGTGTGTCATCCTTGCACAGGGGCCATGCTAATTTTCTCTGTATTGTTCCAATTTTAGTATATGTGCTGCCAAAGTGAGCAAAGGGTTAAGTTCCTCTAGACACAATTAGATTTGCATTTTCCATATATATGAGTTTGCAAACAGAAATTACTTGGGCCATGCTAATAGTATTAATTAAAATACCAAAGCTACACCAGGGCATTCTTTTGGTTACAAATTCTTTAGGCAACATTTTATTCCTCACCCATAGCTAAAGACAAAAATTAGAATTTTCCTTGGTCCTTGCTTTCTTATGAGAAAAAAAGTCCAGTTTTTCACTACGGATATAGTCAATCATTTAGAATTATGTGTGTGTGTCAGCTGTCTATTGATTTGAGCCACGTTTCAAGCACATCTGAGTATTTAAAATAGTGTTTAAAATAACTTTGTATATTACAATTTATAATGGGAGGATTTTAAATTTTTTTACACAAGCAATTTCCAAATGTGAAATGTAAATATCCCTTAAAAATCTAAACCATCCTAAGATCACTCAGTGGTAATCACCATATGTCTAAGCTACACTGCAAAGTTCCAGGCAACCTTCACACACATACCTGGTGCTGAAAGGGGCCTCTTTTCTTGTGGGGAGGTCCAGCAAGATAAAACGACCTTTTTCCATTTTAGCCCTATGGCCTCAAACAGCAAGGCAGAAGGACATTCCTTCTGAAAAAATAGTCCTGTAATTGGCATAATTTCCACTATATTTTATTCTTTGTGCAAAATAATCACTGG
The DNA here is from genome assembly GCF_019923935.1 of Bubalus bubalis. Taxonomy (NCBI): domain Eukaryota; kingdom Metazoa; phylum Chordata; class Mammalia; order Artiodactyla; family Bovidae; genus Bubalus; species Bubalus bubalis. Next base: position 89,073,780 of record NC_059181.1, read on the forward strand.
CTTCATCAGCTCAAGAAGAGGGGGAAACAGATAGGACCTCTCATTGAAAGGAATACTCAGGGATGAGCAATATTCCTGAATCCAATAGCCACTGAAATAAAAGATAAGCTTCTTGAGATGTTTTTGGGTGCCATACACAGGGTATGGCCATAGAAATAAGTGTTTTGTTCACTATATTATGATGATTGTCTTTCGATTGGTTTGCTCTTTACTTACCACTAGGAGAGGACACCTACTATTTAGTGGAATCCTATGTTGCATGCCACAGCTTTCACACTGAAGTGGAGTGAAATTTCTAACAATTATAGACATCCTCTCCCACTTGTAGGGCCATGTATACAGACAAAGAAACACACAGGTTGACAGCAAGGAGAATGTACGTACAGATTTCTTGGTGAAAGGAACTCAGACAGACCTGGTCTGAATGTCTAATTTTTCTGACTTAGGGACACAGAGTTTTCTCATATTCCTCAAGGTTCTCTTCTTTTTGGGTCCTCCAACACCTGGCATTTTAGTTGTAATCCATCTTTCTTAATTGTGAAAAGTGAATTTCCACAGAGTCATAAATTGGGTAGTTTTGAGAAAAACATTAAGGGAAAAGGAAAAGCATAAGAAGCTGTCCTTGCATGATATTGGAGAATGGTTAAGGGAAACACTTCATTATATGCTCCCCACTTGAATTAATTTCCAAACGGAGATTTGAGATCATTGAAGGTTATTCTTTTAAACTGAGATATTTCCTATCAAGCAGGTTCATCAAAAGAAGCATGGTTTCTGTTATCCTCTGATATAATCACTCAAAGGCAAAACCATGCCTAATGGATCAGACACTGAAGTGAGATTCAGGGAATCACCTGGATCCTGGTGTCAGTTCTAATTCAGTAGCCATGTGGCTCTGGGTGATGCCCTTCACCTACCAGAATATGGTAAAAGACTCTGATTTTTCAGACGGATATATTACACAAGCCAGGCTATTTACTTCCACAAGCACAGTAACCTTATATATTACTCCTACTTAAAACAAACTTCCCTCAGGTGCCTGACAAAATACCTGCTCAAGCATCAGGCCCACCACGCTATATGATTTCTGCTTATCTTCACTTCTCAAAGATTGATGAATTTCACAATGCCTCTGTATACTGCAGTTATTTCTGCAGTAGCTTGACCTGAACGAGTTTCAGCTCTCGTTTATGTTTTACAATAAATTCTATCATACAGATTATGTTGAAAAAAATTTTAACTGTCTCCCTAGGGTTTAAACTTATAGTTTGTTACTTAAGCAGAAAACTCTTGTCCTAACTTGTATTTGCAATAGCCAACACCATTAGATCATGATTATTCATTAGGTGGCTGAGTTCTTCAATCACCCTCTGAAGTGAACAACTATATATGCTCATTTCCCCTCTTGGTCTTCAACATTGAACCCCATTGTCCCTCCCTCCTTCCTAGGTATCAAGTGTCAGTCGCCCATGCACTTCTGTCTTCATGGCCTGCATGGTGCAGTTGTAAAACTGGTTTCCTAATGCCTGTATTTGATTATTGGATTCACCTAATGTAAAACACACCTAGCCCAATAAAAATATGAGTGGGTTAGATTTCTTACAGGAATTCACACATAATAGCAATGGACAGGAATTGCTTGGAAAAACATTCGTATGTCATATGGGTAAACACGGGGATATTGAAAGCAACAACAATGAGCACAATAGCAATGAAATAATTCTGTGAAATACTGTCTCTTTCCTATGGGTCTAGAGTTCCCTTTTCAAAAATGCAATGGCTCTGAAATGAGCTTTTCATTTCCAAAATTATATTCAGGTTGTCTACGATCATCTCAAGGTCCCACCTAGAGATATTTTCTTAACATTGCTTTGGTGGAAGATTTGCCTGGCCTCCTTGAGAATCATATTCTTTTTAAAAAATTCTCTCATAAGATTTCTCTAATTTTACACAAAATAGTAAATAATATTCTTGACAATGAGGCTCATTTATCCTAAATATTTACTGCCTTGACCAAAGAGATCCCTGGAGGTATAACCCATCAGAATTCTTCCATATTGGACCGAAAAATACAGACCTTCATTGCCCGTTTTGGAATAGGTACTGTCCACTTCATACCTGTACTACTAAGGGAGGCGATCTCTAGTATCTTGCCCCAGGACCTCAATTCTTCTTTTTTTTTTCAGTTTTACTTATTTATTTATTTTACTTTACAATATTGTATTGGTTTTGCCATACATTGACTTGAATATGCCATGGGTGTACATGTGTTCCCCATCCTGAACCCCCCTCCCACCTCCCTCCCCATCCCATGCCTCTGGGTCATCCCAGTGCACCAGCCCCGAGCACCCTGTATCATGCATCAAACCTGGACTGGCGATCTGTTTCACATATGATAATTTACATGTTTCAATGCCATTCTCCCATACCATCCCACCCCTTGCCCTCTCCCACAGAGTCCAAAAGACTGTTCTATACATCTGTGTTTCTTTTACTGTCTCGCATACGGGGTTATCATTACCATCTTTCTAAATTCCATATATATGCGTTAGTATACTGTATTGGTGTTTTTCTTTCTGCCTTACTTCACTCTGTATAATCAGCTCCAGTTTCATCCACCTCATTAGAACTGATTCAAATGCATTCTTTTTAATGTCTGAGTAATATTTCATTGTGTATATGTACTACAGCTTTCTTATCTATTCCTCTGCTGATGGACATCTAGGTTGCTTCCATGTCCTGGCTATTATAAACAGTGCTGTGATGAACATTGGGGTACACATGTCTCTTTCAATTCTGTTTTCCTCGGTGTGTATGCCCAGCAGTGGGATTGCTGGGTCATATGGCAGTTCTATTTCCAGTTTTTTAAGGAATATCCACACTGTTCTCCATAGTGGCTGTACTAGTTTGCATCCCACCAACAGTGTAAGAGGGTTCCCTTTTCTCCATACCCTCTCGTCATTTATTGCTTGTAGACTTTTGGGTAGCAGCCATTCTGACTGGCGTGAAATGAGGACCTCAATTCTTTTTCTTTATCTCATGAGGTTCTGCCAGTTTAAAGAAAGTCTTCTGTTTTTTTCTGTCCTGTAGAGCCCTGTCCCTTTCCTGAAGTGCTCAGGAAAAGTTTGATTTCATGGATTATCAGGATTTTATCTCAATGTTTGGCTGAGAGTGGTGTACTTTACGGGCTCTTATATCCTATACAATAGGAAGCAATTACAACTGTAGGTGTAAAGAATACTTAGTAATAATTGAGAATGACAGACTATCTTCTCCCTCACAGAGGGAAGAAGACATAAAATACTAAAATAAAATTACTGAACATTCACAGAATTGTGAAAAGGACTGTGGTGGGGCTACCTTGTTTCTCATAAGTGGTCACCAGTGTTCTCTTAATAAGATGGAAGAAGCAAGAGATATGCCCACAATTAGTTCAAAATGCATATCTCCTATGGGTTGATTTTATGCCTCTAAAATTAATGTATCTATGCCATAAACACTCATATGTGATCATATTTGGAGATAGAGTATTTACCAAGTAATCAAGTTAAAATTTGTTCACTAGAATAGGTCTTAATCCAAATGAGTTATATCCATATGAAAAGGGAAGAGCCTCTTGATGAAAGTGAAAGAGGAGAGTGAAAAAGTTGGCTTAAAGCTCAACATTCAGGAAACTAAGATCATGGCATCTGGTCCCATCACTTCATGGCATATAGATGGGGAAACAGTGGAAACAGTGGCTGACTTTATTTTTCTGGGCTCCAAAATCACTGCAGATGGTGATTGCAGCAATGAAATTAAAAGACGCTTGCTCCTTGGAAGAAAAGTTATGATCAACCTAGATAGCATATCAAAAAGCAGAGACATTACTTTGCTAACAAACGTCCGTCTAGTCAAGGCTATGGTTTTTCCAGTAGTCATGTATGGATGTGAGAGATGGACTATAAAGAAAGCTGAGCGCCGAAGAATTGATGCTTTTGAACTGTGGTGTTGGAGAAGACTCTTGAGAGTCCCTGGGACTGCAAGGAGATCCAACCAGTCCATCCTAAAGGAGATCAGTCCTGGGTGTTCATTGGAGGGATTGATGTTGAAGCTGAAAGTCCAATACTTGGGCCACCTGATGCGGAGAGCTGACTCACTGGAAAAGACCCTGATGCTGGGAAAGATTGAGGGCAGGAGGAGAAGGGGATGACAGAGGATGAGATGGTTGGATGGCATCACCGACACAATGGATATGGGTTTGGGTGGACTCCGGGAGTTGGTGACGGACAGGGAGGCCTGGCATGCTGTGGTTCATGGGGTCGCAAAGAGTCGGACATGACTGAGCAACTGAAATGAACTGAACTGAACTAAACAAGGGAAAATCAGACATAGATACATACATATAGGGAAGAAAATGTGGGGAGGTATAGGGAGATTTCAGCTATTTACAAGCCAAGGAAAATGGCCAGGAATGGAGGCCCCTTATGCATTCACACCTTGCATAAGATCCAACTCAGATGAAACCTTGATTTGGACTTAGAGCCTCCACAAGTATGAGACAATAAATGAATGTGTTTAATTGACCCAATCACTAGCATTTTGTACAGGAGATCTAGAATACTTGAAAGTGTTCAAAGTATTAGTCGCTCAGTCGTGTCTGACTCTTTGTGACTCCATGGACTGTAACCTGCCTCGCTCTTCTGTCCATGGAATTTTCCAGGCAAGAACACTGGAGTGGGATTCCATTTCCTCCTCCAGGGGATCTTCCGGACCCAGGGATTGGACCTGAGTCTCCTGCATTGCAAGTGGATTCTTTACTATTTGGCCATTTTCTAATACTTATATAATATTTAAATGATCTTAATTAGTTTTATAAAATGAACAATAGGTAAATAATCATACTTCTTACACTACTGTCACCAGACCCGAACACCCCAGGAAGACCATTATTGGTTTAGTTAGGATAACCTCGCTGTAGGGTGGCTCGGTGACTGTGGCTACCAGTTTGAGTCCCTCCTTGGCTGACATGGAGTCAACATGAACTTTTTAGCTTCTCTGATGAATGCCCTCACCATCCCTAGGATGTTAAGCTGAAAACCATGAAGGTTTTCCACTTCAAAAACAAGAGAATAAGGGCTGGAAAAAAATGACATTAGATCATCTGAATGAGTTAGGGTAGAAACTTCTGATTCTAGGGAGTGTGAAGTGGGTTTTTTTTTCCTGAATTTTTGTTGCACTTAACTTCTATGCTGTGTTGGGGTCCTCTTTATAAGTGAATCCAGAAACAATGGTAATGTTGAAAAGGTTTCTGAATGGGGTATGCCTATCCTATCAACACCATCATCCGTGAGTTGAGACTTGCAAATTGTTAACTCAGCCGTGAAGCCATTTCCCTTATTTTGCCTTTACAGTGAACCACAATATTGCAAGGTGACAGCCCACTAGGCTCTTTTATTTCCTCAATCATCAACTGAAGTGAATAATTACTAGTGTTACTCCCCCTTCCAGTCTTCAACATCAAACTGCTTTTCCCTTCTCTGTCCTACATTTCTTGTGTATCAGAGACCTTTGAGGTCCCAGTTATCTCTTTAAAACCCAATTGTTTTGTATTTTTAATGTTTTTTTTTTAATGACTGATATGTTCATTTAATTTCTGAATTTACAAATATGAAAGCAACACAGCTCATTAAAATATCTAATGGATTGTTTCTTAAAATTACTTCCTACATAATATATGTATTTTATTTAGGTCTTTAGTTCATTTTGAGTTTATTTTTGTATATGCTGTTAGAGAATGTTCTAATTTTACTTTATTGCATGTAGCTATCCAGTTATGCCAGCACCACTTAGGGAAGAGATTGTCTTCTCTCCACTGTATATTCTTGTCTTTTTTATTATAGATTAATTGACCATAAGCACATAGGTTTATTTCTGGGCTCTCTCTTCGGTTCCACATATCTGTTTTTGTGCCAATACTATACTGATTGGATTAATGTAGTTTTCTGATATAGTTCAAAGTCAGGGAACCTGATTCCTCCAGTTCTGATCTTCTTCCTTAAGATGGTTTTGGCGATTCAGGATCTTTCATTTTCTATACAAAATTTAAAATTGTCTGTTCTAGTTTTGTGGGAAATGCCCTGGTATGTTCATAGCAATTGCATTGAGTATGTGGATTGCCTTGGATAGCATGTTTATTTTAACAATATCAATTTTTCCAATCCATAAACAAGGTAAACCTTTCCCTCTGTTTGTATTATCTTCACTTTCTTTGATCAGGGTCTTATTTTTTCTAAGTACAGGTCTTTCACTACCTTAGGTACGTTTATTTCTAGGTGTTTTATTTCTCTCTTTTTTAATTTGTTTTCTCTCACCCTAGTGGCTTTTCAGCAATAAGAGTGATCATTTTTTGAGAAATAACCACTATAAATAATTAATCAATTCTAGTACGTGTGGTATTTGGGGGACCTAAATAATATTTAAGAAAAGAATTTATAATTTGCAAAATGTTAAATATTTTTAGTGTGTATGTATAAGTATTCCTATTTCTGTTTGTGTTCTGTATTTGGAGAATGGGATTTTGTCATTCTCTTCATACTGATCATTGGTTTTGATAAATTTTGGAGATAATAGCTGTACATTTAATTCCTATGATTTTCAGGAGCACTCTGCTGAGGAAACCAGGACCTTTTGCTCATGCCACTGTAGATCAGTCTGGAGAAGAGTCTGTGTTAGAGTAAAATGTACATCAAGTGACATGAGTCACTCTGATGCCTGAAAGAGCTTGAGTTATGGAGGTATGTCATACTCTCTCATGAAGCTCTAACTGATTATTTCATTTTTCAACTTAGGTGAATTTCACTGGGTTTGGCTGAAAGTGAAAGTGAAGTCGCTCAGTTGTGTCCGCCTCTTTGTGACCACATGGACACCAAGCTCCTCCATCCACGGGATTTTCTAGGCAAGAGTACTGGAGTGGGTTGTCATTTCCTTCGCCATGAAATCTTCCCTACCCAGGGATCAAACCCAGGTCTCCCGCATTGTAGACAGACATTTTACCGTCAGAGCCACCAGGGAAGTTTCCCTGACTAGGGGTTAAACGTGGGCGAGGGGCGCATCAGGAGTTGGGAAGTGGGACGTCCAGTGTCACGTGACATGGGCTGCCATAGTAACACGCCTCCCTGCCTTGCATCCAATCAGATAAGGACAGTGTCTGTGACGTCAGGGAAAGCAGGGCCTATAAATTCGGCCAATGCCCTTCAACCCCCTCACTGTTCTTCTGGGCTGAGCTATGGGGAATGGTGGCTCTGTCGTGTCCCAACCATCCTCTGACAGCTATGAGGAAGACGTGATAACCAAAGAAACTGGCACCTCCGTAACTGAGCCCTCTGAAACGGAGAAGGCGAAAGCGGAGACCTCCAAACCAGAGCCGTATGATGCGGAACCAAAACAGGCAAAGCAGAAGACAGCTAATGGCCGCCGTCGCCGTCGCCGGCACTGCCGTAAGGACAATTTCTCAAGTTTTGCTACCTATTTCCCCGGGGTGCTGAGGCAAATGCATAAAGGCCTGAGTCTTTCCCACGACTCCGTGAACATCCTGGATTCGTTCGTGAAAGATATGTTTGAGCGGATTGCCGAGGAGGCCGGGCGCCTGGCCCGCTACAACAAGCGCCGCACCATCACGCACTAAGACATCGAGACAGCTGTGCGTCTTCTGTTGCCTGGGGAGCTCCGCAAGCATGCCATAACCGAGGCCACCAAGTCGCTCATCAGATACCACACCTGCAGATGAACTGCCTCAGGACTGTCTGACCATCGCAAACCAGACTTAAGGGTTCTCCCCTTAGGCCCTACATTCAATCTTTAAAACATTTCTACCTCAACGAAAACATTAAAAACCTCCTGAACTTTGCTTCAATATGTGTCGGTTGTGTCATATGTTCGATGGAAAACCCTGTACTTTTCGCAACTCGTCACTTTCCTAAATGGTTATTTCTATTCGTGGTTTCTCCGTAAGTTTAGGGATCTTTATGGTCAAAATTCTCTCCCTACAAGTTTCATTGGCCTTTTCCATTTTCATTCTCCCATCTATATTTAGGTATCATCCAGAGATTTTTATATGGGGTATGCTATGCTATGCTATGCTAAGTCACTTCAGGCGTGTCCGACTCTGTGTGATCCCCATAGACGGCAGCCCACCAGGCTCCCCCGTCCCTGGGATTCTCCAGGCAAGAACGCTGGAGTGGGTTGCCATTTTCTTCTCCACTACATGAAAGTGAAAAGGGAAAGTGAAGTCGCTCAGTCGTGTCTGACTCTAAGCGATAGGAGATATAGCATCCGAGAAAAAAACAGTGTGGTCTTCCCGGGTGGCTCAGCAGTAAAGAATCCGCCTGCAATGCAAGAGTCACAGGAGAGGCAGGTTCCATCCCTGGGTCATAAAGATCCCCGAGAGGAGGGCATGGCAACCCTCTCCAGCATTTTCCTAGCGAATCCCCATGGAGAGAGGAGCCTGGTGGGCTACAGTCCATAGCGTCTGCAAAGAGTCGAGCCCCACTGAAGCAAGGTAGCACACAGGCACACAAAGAGCAGTGTGTGTGTGTGTATGTGTGCTCAGTCACTCAGTCATGTCCGACTCTTTCTGACCCCATGGACAGGAGCCCACCAGGCTCCTATCTCCTTGAAAATTTCCAAGCAAGAATACTGAACTGGGTTGTCATTTCCTACTCCAGGGGATCTTTCTGACCGAGGGATAGAAGCTGTGTCTCTTTTGTCTCCTGCATTGGCAGTCAGATTCTTTACCACTGCACCAGCAGTAGCAGATATAAAAATCACATTTACCCATTCTTCCTTCAATCCCAATTCACTTCCATGTGTAAAATAGGACTCAAACACAGTGTTAAATAAGAAAATTCTAAATTTCTGGAATCAAGCACCATATCTTCTGAAATTACCTTATCCAGATTTCTCTGACCCTATTTTTTGTTTGCAACCTAGAACATTTTGCTTAAAAAAAAAAAATCCTGACTGAATTGCAAACTTGCAGGGATGATGGGATAGTCCAGTGACAGTGAACGTAGCCACAGTCTCCACAGTAGCAGCCAATGAGGGACTGGTAGCCCATGAGATAAAGCAATTGGCCAAACGTATGGTAGAGTGAGGAGGGCTGAACAAATAACAACCTTCCTCTGACACTCAGCCTAGAAGATGGAGCAGGAACGTGGGGTGATAGTTTCCCTGATGTTTTTACATTCAAGCACCTGCTTTTAACCAGGGCGATTTAAGCACAGGCATCCATTTCTTGGGGCTTCCCAGGTGGTGCTAGTGGTAAAGAACCTGCCTTCTTATGTGGGAGACGTAAGAGCCATGGATTCAACCCCTGGATTGGGAAGATGCCCTGGAGAAAGGCATGGCACCCCACTCCAGTATTCTTACTGGAAAGTTCCATGGACAGAGAAGCCTAGCGGGTTACAATCCATAGGGTCTCAAAGAGTCAGACACGACTGAAGTGGCTTAGCATGTGCACATCCATTTCTTGGGTCTTCCCAGGTGGTGCCGGTAGTAAAGAACCTGCCTGCAATGCAGGCGACACAGGAGACCCAGGTTCTGTCCCTAGATGGAGAAGGTTCCCTGGAGGAGGGCATGAAAACCCACTCCAGTATTCTTTCCTGGGTAATTCCAAGGGACAGAGTAGCCTGGTAGGCCAGAGTTCATAGGGTCACAAAGAGTGGGACACAACTGAAGAGACTTAGTGCACATGCATGCATCCATTTCTTGTTGTGGGACATGTCTCTAGCTCCTTGCATCAAAATAAGGAGGAGGAGGATGTTCAGCAATTAAGAGAAATAAGATGACTCCTTCTACCTCACATATTTGACTGCTATTGCTTATGATAGTATTTACTGAATTTAATGTCCATTATGTTTTCTTCTTGGTGCATTGCCATTTTTATTTCTATAAGTATATTGCTGAATTTCAAAGTAGTTGGTGATTTTCCTATTCCTTTTATTTTTGTTTATTTTGAGATACTTTTTATTTTTTAATTAATTAATTTTTATTGAAGGATTATTGCTTTACAGAATTTTGCTGTTTCTGTCAAACCTCAACATGAAACAGCCTAGGGTATACATATATCCCCTCCCTTTTGGAACTCCCTGCCATCTCCCTCCACATCCAACCGCTCTAGTTTGATACAGAGCCCCTGATTGAGTTTCCTGAGCCATACAGCCAATTCCCGTTGGCTATCTATTTTACATATGGTAATGTAAATTTCCATGTTACTCTTTCCATGCATCTCACCCTCTCCTCCCCTTCTCACTATCCATAATTCTATTCTCCTATTTCTTTTTTAAAAGATTGATTTCAAGCTTACTACATCCTTGGAGAGAGAGAAAGCACTCTGTGATTTCGGTCCTTTTTAATTTACAATGGTTTTCATTAGAACTTAATATTTCATTATATTTTAAGTTATTAATTTTGAACTTTAAGCAACAAGGATATGCTGTACAGCACAGAGTAATATACCAATTACCTATTAATAAATGTAAACGCAGTATAATATATAAAACAACTGAAGCACTATGTTGTAAACCTGAACAAATATAATATTGCAACTCATGAATATATCCATAAAAAAATTTAAAGTTAAAAAGAATTTATCAGTACCACTGTTATTGGATGTAGAAATCTGTAAAGGATGTGACTCTCAGCAAAACAATGAGAGAAAAGCTAAGAGGATCTACAAAATTCCAACCTCTTGACCCCAGCTGTAGTGTTTTCTCTAGGTCAGTCATCACAGAGTTTGGCAAGCTCTGAATGATTTTCCTAGCAATTTCATTTCCCAGTTTATTCTCATTCTCCCAAAGTGTACTATGGAGTTCTTCAGAAGCAGTTTATGTGTGATATGCAATAGATAAAGTGAAGAAACTGATATACCCATCCACTACCTCTATTATACTTTCCCCACATATCCCAGTTTATTCACATATGTTCCACATATCCTAGTTAATCAAACGTTTAAATATATAAATGGGGACTGATATATAGTACAGAACTGGCAAAACAAAAATTTCACACACATTTCAATTTTCTTATTTCCTGGTTTTTGAAATTGTTTTAAAGATTCATACAGGAGAATAAGATGGCAGAGGAATAGGTGGACGTGGAGTACATCTCTCTCCATGGATACATCAGGAATACACCTTCAGACACAGAAGTGCATGCAGAACACCAGCTGAGAATGGACAGGAGTTATTGACCAGCGGAAAATAATATATAGCCCCACCCAAACCTTGGTAGGATGAAGGAACCAGGGGGAAAAACAGGAGTGTTAGTAGGACTGGACCTGTCCTCGGCAGGTGGGGGAACTGAAGCAAGGGTCGGATCCCCACATCAGGGCAATTGTCTGAGTCAGAGGAGAAACATTTAAGGCTGAGAGTGAAACAGCTGATCTGTGGCAGCCTAAATGGAATGAGAATCAGACAGTCCTTGCAACCATACATACCCAAGACAGGGATGCAGATCCCCTGGAAGGTGCAGCGGCTGGTAGCTGGAGTTTAGGGATTGTGGAGCAATCCCAAAGCGAGGGCGGCTGTTGACTGTGGAGAGACTTATCAAGGGGATGTGAGGGAGGAGGCTGTGGTGGGAAATGCCTGTGGAGGAAAGCCAGGCAGCCATGGAAGCTAGGCGATTCTGCTGAGTCACGTTTGGGGGTGGAGCCATCACCATAGCCTCTCTCTCCCCACAGTGCCAGCATTGGCAGCTGAACAATAATAGAGAGGCTGGCCCAGCAAGCACCTGACGCACTGAACTACAGAGTAGGACCCCACCCAGGGTACCCCTTTAAGTGCCTGATGTGCCAATCTACAGAGTAGAACCCCAGCCAGGGGGGCCCCTATATGTGCCTGATGTGCCAAACAACAGAGAAGGTCCCCAGGCAAGGAAGCCCTCTAAGTGCCTGAACGGGTGGAGCTATGGACAAAGACTGGCCAAAGAGGCCTTCTGATCGCCAGCTACAAGAGGCTCGAAAAAAGACTCTGATAGGGCCATAACTCCTGTGCAGGAGTTATGTGCACCAGTCCGTGTCCCTGCACACCTGGTGCTGCCAGGGTCCCCGCAAGACAAGCAGCTGTGCCACCTTCACCCTCAACTCTCACTGGGGCAGAGCTGCCACAGGCAAAAAAAGTCTTGCGCCTCTGCATGTGGGGTCGCTTCGGTAGTGTCCTACTCTTTGTGACCCTGGAGACTGGCCTGCCAGGCTTCTCTGTCAGGGAGCAGGGTTCTCCAGCAAGAATACGGAAGTGTGTTGGGCAATACTGGTTTCCATGGCTGTGTGGCCCTGGAGCAGCCCTGAGGAGATACCCCACGTCCAAGGTCAGAGAAGCCCCAGCAAGACGGTAGGAGGGGCGAATTCACCTTTAGAATCACACCCCATCTCTGCCAGAGACACTCAGAGGGCTCGAACAAACCTTGTGTGCACCAGGACCCAGAGACCCCACGTAGACTGAGAAAGAACTGGGTTCGAGTGTCTTCTGTGTAGGTATGAGTCAGCAATGGACTGCCACAGGGGCAGGGGCCCTGGGTGCAGCAGACTTGGGTATGGCATAAGCACTCTTGGAGGAGGCCGCCATTAACCCCACCATAAAGCGGCCAGAACTTACACAGGACTGGGAAATAGACTCTTGAAGCGCACAAACAGAACCTTGTGTGCACCAGGACCCAGGAGAAAGGAGCAGTGACCCCACAAGAGACTGACCCAGACTTGCCTGGGAGTGTCCAGGAGTCTCCAGTGGAGATGTAGGTTGGTGGTGGCCTGCTGCAGGGTTGGGGGCACTGAGTGTAGCAGTGCATGCATGGGGCCTTTTGAAGGAGGTCGCCACTATCTTCATTACGTCCACCATAGTTTGGCCCCAGGTAAATAAGAGGGAGGGAACACAGCTCCACTCATCAACAGAAAATTGGATTAAAGATTTATTGAGCATGGTCCCACCCATCAGAACAAGACCCAGTTTCCCCCTCAGTCAGTCTCTCCCATCAGGAAGCTTTCATAAGCCTCTTATCCTTCTGCATCAGAGGGCAGACAGACTGAAACCACAATCACAGAAAACTAACCGACCTGATCCCATGGACCACAGCCTTGTCCAACTCAGTAAAACTATGAGCCATGCCGTGTAGGGCCACCCAAGACGGACAGGTCACGATGGAGCGTTCAGACAAAATGTGGTCCACTGGAGAAGGGAATGGCAAACCACTTCAGTATTCTTGCCTTGAGGACCCCATGAACAGTATGAAAAGGCAAAAACATAGGACACTGAAAGATGAACTCCCCAGGTGGGTAGGCGCCCAATATGCTACTGGAGATCAGGGGAGAAATAACTCCAGAAAGAATGAAGAGATGGAGCCAAAGCAGAAACAACACCCAGTTGTGGATGTGACTGGTGATGGAAGGAAAGTCCGATGCTGTAAAGAGCAATATTGCATAGGAACCTGGAATATTAGGTCCATGAATCAAGGCAAATTGGAAGTGGTCAAACAGGAGATGGCAAATGTGAACGTCAACATTTTAGGAATCAGCGAGCTAAAGTGGACTGGAATGGTTGAATTTAACTAGGATGATCATTATATCTACTACTGTGGGCAAGAATCCCTTAGAAGAAATGGAGTAGCCATCACAGCCAACAAAAGAGTCTGAAATGCAGTACTTGGATGCTGAATGATCTGTTTGTTTCCAAGGCAATAATTCAATATCAGAGTAATCCAAGTCTATGCCCTGACCAGTAATGCTGAAGAAGCTGAAGTTGAACGGTTCTATGAAGACCTACAAGACCTTCTAGAACTAACACCCCAAAAAGATGTCCTTTTCATTATAGTGGACTGAAATGCAATAGTAGGAAGTCAAGAGATACCTGGAGTAACAGGCAAATTTGGCCTTGAAGTGCAGCATGAAGCAGGGCAAAGGCTAACAGAGTTTTGCACAGAGACTGAACTGGTCATAGCAAACACCCTCTTCCAACAACACAAGAAAATACTCTACACATGGACATCACCAGATGGTCAACACCAAAATCAGACTGATTGTATTCTTTGCAGCCAAAGATGGAGAAGCTCTATACAGTTTGCAAAAACAAGACCAGGAGCTGATTGTGGCTCAGATCATGAACTTTTTATTGCCAAATTCATGCTTACATGGAAGAGAGAAGGGAAAACCACTAGAGCATTCAGGTATGACCTAAATCAAATCCCTTACAATTATACGGTGGAAGTGACAAATAGATTCAAGGGATTCGATCTGCTAGACAAAGTGCCTGAAGAACTATAGACGGGGGTTCGTGACATTATACGGGAGACAGGGATCTAGACCACCTCCAAGAAAAGGAAATGCAAAAAAGCAAAATGGCTTTTGAGGAGGCTGAGGCTGTTTGAGGAGGCCTTACAAATAGCTGTGTAAAGAAGAGAAGTGAAAAGCAAACAAGACAAGGAAAGATATACCCCTTCAAATGCAGAGTTCCAAGGAATAGAAAGAGAGTTAAGAAAGTCTTCTTTTGTGATCAGTGCAAATAAACAGAGGAAAACAATAGAATGGGAAAGACTAGAGATCTCTTCAAGAAAATTAGAGATACCAGGGGAACATTTCATGCAAAGATGGGCACAATAAAGGACAAAAATGGTATAGACCTAACAGAAGCAGAAGATATTAAGAAGAGGTGGCAAGAATACACAGAAGACCTATACAAAAAGGATCTTCATGACCTAGGTAATTATGATGGCATGATCACTCACCTAGAGCCAGACAACCTGGAATGTGAAGTCAAGTGGGCCTTGGGAAGCATCACTACGAACAAAGCTAGTGGAGGTGATGGAATTCCAATTATGCTATTTCAAATCCTTAAAGATGATGCTGTGAAAGTGCTGCACTCAATATGCCAGCAAATTTGGAAAACTCAGCAGTGGCCACAGGACTGGAAAAGGTCAATTTTCATTCTAATCCCAAAGAAAGGCAATATCAAAGAGTGCTCAAACTAGCGCACAATTGCACTCATCTCACATGCTAGCAAAGTAATGCTCAAAATTCTCCAATCCAGGCTTCAACAGTACATGGACCTTGAACTTCCAGATGTTCAAGTTGGATTTAGAAAAGGCAGAGGAACCAGAGATCAAATTGCCAACATCTATTGGATCATCGAAAAAGCAAGACAGTTCCAGAAAAAACATCTATTTCTGCTTTATCAACTATGCCAAAGCCTTTGACTGTGTGGATCACAAGAAACTGTGGAAAATTCTGAAAGAGATGGGAATACCAGACCACCTGATCTGCCTCTTGAGAAATCTGTATGCAGGTCAGGAAGCAACAGTTAGAACTGAACATGGAACAACAGACTGTTTAGAAATTGGGAAAGGAGTACATCAAGGCTGTATATTGTCACCCTGCTTATTTAACTTATATGCAGAGTACATCATGAGAAACGCTGGTGTGGATGAAGCACAAGCTGGAAACAAGATTGCTAGGAGAAATATCAATAACCTCAGATACACAGATGATAACACCCTCATGGCAGAAAGCAAAGAGGAACTAAAGAGCCTCTAGATGAAAGTGACAGAGAAGAGTGAAAAAGTTGGTTTAAAACTCAAAATCCAGAAAAAGAGGATCATGGCATCTATCCCATCATTTCACAGCAAGTAGATGGGGAAACAGTGGGGACAGTGAGGGAGTTTTCTTGGTGGTGGTGGTGGTGGGGCTCCAAAATCACTGCAAATGGTGACTACAACCATAAAATCAAAGACAATTGTTCCTTGGAAGAAAAGCTATGACCAAGCTGGACAGCATATTAAAAAGCAGAGACATTACTTTGCCAACAAAGGTCTGTCTAGTCAAAGCTATGGTCTTTCCAGTAGTCATGTATGGATGTGAGAGTTGGACCATCAAGAAGGCTGAGCAACCCCAGTGACTGCAGCACTCCAGCCCCTCCTGTCCATCACCTACTCCAGGAGCTTACTCAAACTCATGGCCATTGAGTCAGTGAAGCCATCCAACCATCTCATCCTCTGTTGTTCCCTTCGCTTCCCACCTTCAATCTTCCCCAGCATCAGGGTCTTTTCAAATAACTCAGTTCTTCACATCAGGTGGCCAAAGTATTGGAATTTCAGCTTCAGCATCTGTCCTTCCAATGAATGTTCAGGTCTGATTTCCATTAGGATGGACTGGTTGGATCTCCTCGCTGTAGAAGGGACTCTCAAGAGTCTTCTCTAACACCACAGTTCAAAAGCATCAGTTTTTTCGGCGCTCAGCTTTCTTTTAAAGTGTGACTCTCACATCCATACGTGACTACTGGAAGAACCATAGCCTTGACTAGACGGACGTTTGTTGGCAAAGTAATGTCTCTGCTTTTTAATATGCTGTCTAGATTGGTCATAACTTTCCTTCCAAGGAGTAAGCATCTTTTAAATTCATGGGTGCAGTCACCATCTGCAGTGATTTTGGAGCCCCCCAAAATAAAGTCTGCCACTGTTTCCACTTTTTCTCCATCTATTTGCCATGAAGTGATGGGACCGGATGCCATGATCTTCATTTTCTGAATGTTGAGTTTCAAGCCAACCTTTTCACTCTCCTCTTTCACTTTCATCAAGAGGTTCTTTAGTTTCTCTTCCTTTTCTGCCATAAGGGTGGTGTCATCTACATATCTGAGGTTATTGGTATTTATCCCAGCAGTCTTGATTCCAACCTGTGCTTCTTCCAGTCCAGCATTTCTCATGATGTACTCTGCATATACGTTAAATAAACAGGGTGACAATACACAGCCTTGAGGTACTCCTTTCCTTATTTGGAACCAGTCTGTTGTTCATGTCCATTTCTATCTGTTGCTTCTTGACCTGCATACAGGTTTCTCAGGAGGCGGGCAAGGGGTTCTGGTATTTCCATCTCTTGAAGAATTCTCCACAGTCTGCTGTGATCCACATAGTCAAAGACTTTGGCATAGTCAATAAAGCAGAAGTAGATTTTTTTCTGGACCTCTCTTACTTTTTTGATGATCCGACAGATGTTGGCAATATGATCTGTTGTTCCTCTGCCTTTTCTAAATCTACCTTGGTAATGCATTCCTGACTCATAGGAAGAAAAACTGATGTTTTGAAGCAGCAACTATTAGCAACATAGACATTAAGGTGTTTTCTGAAGTCACTCTTTTCAAATGGTTCACATTTGTTTCTCAGAGAAGGCACCTGGATCTGCACAGAGTTTCCACTTCTGAATTTTTTTCCCAGTGGATATTCCAATTTCTAATTGCTGCAACAGTAAGGTATGCACTGGATTTCATGGTTGATTTTAATGTAGCTTGCATAATAAGCTCCTTTTCCTCTTCAAAATCCTTAATTTTCAACATTACAGAATAATAATAAGAAATGAACTTCTTGAGGGGGCTTATTGCCTAAATTCTTTTTCTATTGATCTCAAAGAGAGGTCTGGAGGTGATATTGGCCCCATTCATATTTGCAATAGTCCATTAACTCTCTCTGGAATCAAATCTTGCCCCCATTTTACTCTTCAGGAGGTGGTGCTCTGTCTGAGGTATAATAATGTGTTTTTGATCTCTGTGAAGATCAAAAACTCTGCTGCTGCTGCTAAGTCGCTTCAGTCGTGTCCAACTCTGTGTGACCCCATACACGGCAGCCCACCAGGCTCCCGTGTCCCTGGAGTTCTCCAGGCAAGAACACTGGCTACGAAGAATGAGCACTTAAATTTTTGAATTTTGTAGTTTATATCACTTTTATCTCATTGTTTGCATAACAGAGATATCCTCCACACGTGTCACCATCCTAGTCAAAAGGGTTACTTACAGCTTATTTTAAATATTCAAATGAAATATTTCACAATAGGATGTAATAAGCTTCAAAGAAAATCATAATAAATTGTAAAGGACTGAAATTCCACAGATTGTTCTCTCTCAACAGATGTCATAAGCTAGAAACTTGTTTATCAAGGAAACTAATAGAAAATTAGCAACACCATTAAAATTCATCACTCCATATATAGGAAATTTACACAAATGAAATTAAAAGAAAAATCCTCCTGGACCACAAAGAAAAGGGAATGGACAAGAAAAGCCGTGAACTTCAACATGAAGCTGGCCATTCAAACATTTTGAGGTAAAAGGAGATACTGTAGGTTTTATTGCTGATCATTCTCTTCTACATTGCTGTAAGGGCCTGAAGACATGACCCGCTCTGGATTCATGTCCTTAAGTCTCCATAGCTAAATATAAATAAAGAACCAAAAAGAACTGGCCAAGTACCACGTTCCTTCCCCCTTAATCTCCAGCCTGATTTTCATAGAAAGGCTATTATCCCTTGAGCTCTGGTCACTCAACCACACTTTGAGTCAACAGCTGTGACTCACAGGCTGCCAGTCTCCGACTGGCTGTACCAGTGGAGATAGATGTTTGAAATGCCTTCCCTGGACACTCCCTAATGGACACAAAATTGCAGGTCATGAAAGTTATTGTTTTAAAGATCAAAAGATTCTCTGTTAGAAGATAACTAATTAGATACATCTGTATGAATTTTTTTCTTTTTAATTTATTATTTTATTGAAGGATAATTGCTTTCCAGAATTTTGTTGCTTTCTGTCAAACCCCAACATGAATCAGCCATAGGTATACACATATCCTCTCCATTTTGAACCCCGGTCCCACCTCCTTCCCCATCCCACCCCTCTAGGTTGATTGTTTGAGTTTCCTGAGCCATACAGTAAATTCCCATTGCCTATGATAGTGGAAACAGTGGCTGACTTTATTTTTCTGCACTCCAAAATCACTGCAGATGGTGACTGCAGCCATGAAATTAAAAGACACTTGCTCCTTGGGAGGAAATTTATGACCAACCTAGAGAAGCATATTAAAAAGCAGAGACATTAGTTTGCCAACAAACGTCCGTCTAGTCAAGGCTATGGTTTTTCTAGTGGTCATGAATGAATGTGAGAGTTGGACTATGAAGAAAGCTGAGTGCCGAAGAACTGATGCTTTTGAACTGCACTGTTGGAGAAGACTCTTGAGACTCCCTTGGACTGCAAGGAGATCCAACCAGTCCATTCTAAAGGACATCAGTCCTGGGTGTTCTTTGGAAGGAATGATGCTAAAGCTGAAACTCCAGTACTTTGGCCACCACATGCAAAGAGTTGACTCATTGGAAAAGACTCTGATGCAGGGAGGGATTGGGGGCAGGAGGAGAAGGGGATGACAGAGGATGAGATGGCTGGATGGCATCACCGACTCGATGGACGTGAGTTTGAGTGAACTTCGGGAGTTGGTGACGGACAGGGAGGCCTGGCGTGCTGTGACTTATGGGGTTGCAAAGAGTCAGACACGACTGAGCGACTGAACTGAGCTGATTCTGACCGGTATGAGGTGATATCTCACTTTGGTTTGCATTTCTCCGATAATGAGTGATGTTGAGTATCTTTTCATGTGTTTGTTAGCCATCTGTATGTCTTCTTTGGAAAAATGTCTGTTTAGGTCTTTCCCCCACTTTTTGATTGCGTTATTTGTTTTCTGGCAATTAGTTGTATGAGCTGCTTGTATATTTTGGAAATTAATCCTTTGTCAGTTGTTTCATTTGCTGTTATTTTCTCCCATTCCAAGGGTTGTCTTTTCACCTTGCTTAGAGTTTCCTTTGATTTGCAAAAGCTTTTAAGTTTGACCAGGTCCCATTTGTTTACTTTTGTTCTTATTTCCATTACTCTAGGAGGTGGGTCATAGAGGATCTTGCTTTGCTTTATGCCATTGAGTCTCCTGCCTATGTTTTCCTCTAAGAGTTTTATAGTTTCCGGTCTTATATTTAGGTCTTTACATCCATTTTGAGTTTATCTTTGTGTATGTGTGGATGTGTCTATTTCCCTTTTGATTTCTTCAGTAACCTGTTGGTTATTTAGAAACACATTTTTTAATCTCCATGTGTTGGTGTTTCTTACAGTTTTTTTCTTGTAATTGATATCTAGTCTTATAGCGTTGTGGTCAGAGAAGATGCTTGATAAGATTTCAATCTTCTTAAATTTACTGAGGTTTGATTTGCGATCCAAGATGTGGTCTATCCTGGAGAATGGTCCATGTGCACTTGAAAAGAATGGTGTATTCTTCTGCATTTGGATGGAATATCCTGAAGATATCAATGTGATCCATCTCCTCTAATGTATCATTTAAGACTTGTGTTTCCTTACTAATTTTCTCCTTTGATGATCTGTCCATTGGTGTGAGTGGGGTGTTAAAGTCTCCTACCACTATTGTGTTACTGTCAATTTCTCCTTTTTTGTTTTTTAGTGTTTGTCTTATGTATTGAGGTACTCCTATGTAGGGTGCATAGATATTTACAACTGTTATGTCTCCCTCTTGAATTGATCCCATGATCATTATGCAGTGCCCTTCCTTATCTCTTGTAATCTTCTTCTTCTTTAAGATCTATTTTGTCTGATATGAGGATTGCTACTCCAGCTTTCTTTTGTTTCCCATTTGCATAGAATATATTTTTCTATCCTCTCAATTTCAGTCCATATATGTCTTGAGGCCTGAAGTGGGTTTCTCGTAGACAGCATATATATGGGTCTTGTTTTTGTATCCATTCATCCAGTCTGTGTCTTTTGGTTGGAGCATTTAATCCATTTATATTTAAATTAATTATTGATATATATGTTCCTATTGCCATTTTCTTAATTCTTTGGGGTTGATTTTGTAGATCTTTTTTCTTCTCTTGTATTTCTTGACTCTATCGGTTCCTTAAACATTTGTTGTAAAGCTGGTTTGGTGGTACTGAATTCTCTTAACTCTTGCTTGTCTGAAAAGCTTTTTATTTCTCCATCAATTTTGAATGAGATCCTTGCTGGGTACAGTAATCTTGGTTGTAGATTTGTACCATTCAACACTTTAAATATATCCTGCCATTCCCTTCTGGCCTGTGGAGTTCTGCTACAAGATCAGCTATTAAGCTTATGGAGCTGACACCTATCCTACTCAAACTCTTCCAGAAAATTGCAGAGGAAGGTAAACTTCTAAACTCATTCTATGAGGCCACAATCACCCTAATACCAAAACCATACAAAGATGCCACACACACACACAAAAAAACTACAGGCCAATATCACTGATGAACATAGATGCAAAAATCCTTAACAAAATTCTGGCAAACAGAATCCAACAACATATTAAAAAGACCAAGTGGGCTTTATCCCAGGGATGTAAGGATTTTTTAATATCCACAAATCAATGAATGTGATTCACCACATTAACAAATTGAAAGATAAAAACCATATGATTATCTCAATAGATGCAGAGAAAGCCTTTGACAAAATTCAACATCCATTTATGATAAAAAACCCTCCAGAAAGCAGGCACAGAAGGAACATATCTCAACATAATAAAAGCCAGCTATGATAAACCCACAGCAAACATTATCCTCAATGGTGAAAAGTAGAAAGCATTTCCCCTAAAGTCAGGAACAAGACAATGGTGCCCACTCTCACCACTACTATTCAGCATAGTTTTGGAAGTTTTAGCCACAGCAATCAGAGAAGAGAAAGAAATAAAAGGAATCCAGATTGGAAAAGAAGAAGTAAAACTCTCACTGTTTGCTACATAGAAAACCCTAAAGACACCACCAGAAAATTACTAGAGCTAATCAATGAATAGAGTAACATTGCAGGATATAAAATCAACACACAGAAATCCCTTGAATTCCTATACACTAACAATTAGAAAACAGAAGGAGAAATTAAGGAAACAATTCCATTCACCATTGCAATGAAAAGAATAAAATACTTAGGAATAAATCTACCTAAGAAACAAAAGACCTATATATAGAAAACTATAAAACACTGATGAAAGAAATCAAAGATGAAATAAATAGATGAAGAAACATACCATGTTAATGGATCAGAAGAATCAATACAGTGAAAATGAGTATACTTCTCCAAGCAATCTATAGATTCACTGCTGCTACTGCTAAGTTGCTTCAGTCGTGTACGACTCTGTGCAACCCCATAGACGGCAGCCCACGAGGCACCCCTGTCCCTGGGATTCTCCAGGCAAGAACACTGGAGTGGGGTGCCATTGCCTTCTCCAGTGCATGAAAGCGAAAAGTGAAAGTGAAGTGGCTCAGTCGTGTCTGACTCTTCACGACCCCTTGGACTGCAGCCTTCCAGGCTCCTCCACCCATGGGATTTTCCAGGCAAGAGTACTGGAGTCAGGTGCCATTGCCTTCTCTGCAATCCCTCTCAAGTGACCAACGGTGTTTTTCAGACTATTAGAACAAATAATTTCCCAATTTGTATGGAAATACAAAAAACCTCGAATAACCAAAGCAGTCTTGAGAAAGAAGAATGGAACTGGAGGAATCAACCTGCCTCACTTCAGGATACACTACAAAGCTACAGTCATCAAGACAGTATGGCACTTGCACAAAGACAGAAATATAGATCAGTGGAACAAACTAGAAAGCCCAGAGATAAATCCACACACTTACCTCTTTGACAGAGGAGGCAAGAAAATACAATGGAAAAAAGACAATCTCTTTAACAAGTGATACTGGGAATACTAGTCAACCACTAGTGAAAGAATGAAACCACAACACTTTCTATCACCATACACAAAAATAAACTCAAAATGGATTAAAGATCTAAATGTAAGACCAGAAACTAAAACTCCTAGAGGAAAACATAGGCAAAACACTCTGACATAAATCACAGCAGGATCGTCTATGACCCACCTCCCAGAGTAATGGAAATAAAAGGAGAAATAAACAAATGGGACCTAATTAAACTTAAAACCTTTTGCACAACGAAGGAAACTAGAAGCAAGGTGAAAAGACAGCCTTCAGAATGGGAGAAAAAAATAGCAAATGAAGCAACTGACAAAGAATTAATCTGAAAAGTGTAGAAGCAGCTCCTGCAGCTCAATTCCAGAAAAATAAATGATCCAGTAAAAAACTGGGCCAAAGAACTAAACAGAAATATCTCCAAAGAAGACATACAGATGGCTAACAAACACATGAAAAGATGCTCAACATCACTCATTGTCAGAGAAATGCAAATCAAAACCAAAATGAGGTACCATTTCACACCGGTCACAATGGCTGCTATCAAAATACCTACAAAGAATAAATGCTAGAGAGGGTGTGGAGAAAAGGGAACCCTCTTACACGGTTGGTGGGAATGCAAACGAGTACAACCACTATGGAGAACAGCGTGGAGATTCTTTCAAAAACTGGAAATAGGACTGCCATATGACTCAGCAATCCCACTGCTGGGCATAAACACCGAGGAAACCAGAAAGAGACACGTGTACCCAAATGTTCATCGCAGCACTGTTTACAATACCCAGGACATGGAAACAACCTAGATGTCCATCAGCAGACGAATGGATAAGAAAGCTGTGGTACATATACCCAATGGAATATTAATCAACCGTTAAAAAGAATGCATTTGAATCAGTTCTAATGAGGTGGATGAGACTGGAGCCTATTATACAGAGTGAAGTAAGTCAGGATGAAAAACACCAATACAGTATACTAACGCATATGTATGGAATTTAGAAAGATGGTAACGATAACCCATATGCGAGACAGCAAAAGAGACACAGATGTATAGAACAGTCTTTTGGACTCTGTGGGAGAAGGCAAGGGTGGGATGATCTGAGAGACTAGCATTGGAACATGTATATTATCATATGTGAAACAGATCGCCAGTCCAGGTTTGATGCATGAGACAGGGTGCTCAGGGCTGGTGCACTGGGAGGACCCAGAGGGATGGGATAGGGAGGGAGGTGGGAGGGGGGTTCAGGATGGGGAACACATGTACACCCATGGCTGATTCATGTCAATGTATGGCAAAAACCACTACAATATTGTAAAGTAATTAGCCTCCAGTTAAAATAAATAAATTTTTAAAAAGTAAAATAAATATATAAATTAAAAAAATAAACCAGAATGAATTTATAAGGACTGAAATGAAATAGTAACTTCTCTCTTCAGATAGAGAGGAAAATCAGAAACTTTTATAAACTGAATAAAATTATTCACTATTGAAATAGTTGAGAAAATTACATGAGAGGAGTGACTTTATTTTTTCCCTTAAGTGCTCACCAATGTTCTCTTTATTTTTATTATTATTGTTATATGAGTATGTACACACCATTACTGATTATCAAGCAGCCATTTTAGAATGCAGAGAAGTGTCTTATACAGTATTAATTTTGAAGCAATGTTATATAAAGTGCACAAGGGACTATGAAAAACAGGGAGTTGCCAAAAAATCCTGACACTTACTAGACACATCAACAGAAGCATTCACCTTGCACATTAGATACATAAGGAATCATAAATAATCGCTCCCTTAATGCACTAAGTTCTGACGTAATTTATAATGCATCCATCCATAAATGACATGTGATTATCAAAAATTCAATATTTGCCAAATTGCACAGGGATTTGGATACCCTCATTCATCAAGAAATTCGTATAAGTAAGACTTTCCCTCAATATTCTACACTTGTATGTTTGAAGAATTAAAACATTGTAGCTATACCACCTAGTAAATATCATACCAGCATTTATCTGTGAAAAAAAAATGGTTTCAATACAATGGAAAATTCAACAGCTATGCCCACCTAAACTCAAAATTCTTGTCTTCTCTGGGTTGAATTCCTTTCCCTAATACATCTGTGCTGATGTACTAAACCCTAGTAACTGACATGTAATACGTGTTTACGGAGACAGGATTTATACTGGAGGAATCAAGTTCAACTGGGTTCATTATGATGCCCTCTAATCCAAAATGCCCTGTATCCACATAAAAATGGGAAATATGGACACAGAAACCTTCATATAGGGAGGAAACTGTGAGCAGATATGGAAGGGTCACTGCCATCTCCACAAGCCAAGGAGAGAGGACTGGAACAGAGGCTTCCTTCACATCACTCTGAAGGAACCAAACCGGCTGACATCTTCAGTGGGATTTCTGGCCTCCAAAAGTGTGAGACATGAAGTACGTACTGTTCAATATACTGATTTCTGGCATTTCATACATCAGTCTCAGATATGATATTTCAAAATCGCCATGATTAGAAACACACAACGAAGCAAGCAAAGAAGGAAAGGGCCAGAAGATAATCTCTCTTGATACCCTCTATGTTACCAAGAAAATAATCACACCTGATACCCTCTGTCTTACCTCTATGTTGTTGTTGTTGTCATTCAGTCTCTCAGTCATGTCCGACTCTTTGTGACTCCATGAACTGCAGCATACCACGCTTCGCTGTCCCTCACTATCTCCCGGAGTTTGCTCAAAATCATGTCTGTTGGATCGGTGATGCCATCCAACCATCTCATCCTTTTTTGCTCCCTTCTCCTCCTGCACTCAATCTTTCCCAGCATCAGGGTCTTTTCCAATGACTCAGCTCTTCTCATCGGGTAGCCAAAGTATTGGAGCTTCAGCTTCAGCATCCATCCTTCCAAGGAATATTCAGGGTTGATTTCCTTAAACATTGACTGGTTTGATCTCTTTGCTGTCCAAGTGAGTTGCAAGAATCTTTTCCAAGACCACAGTTCAAAAGCATCAATTCTTCGGCACTCAGCCTTCTTTATGGTCCGACTGTCACATCCATACAGGACTACTGGAAAAAACAATAGCTTTGACTGGACGGACCTTTGTTGCCAAAGTGATGCCTCTGCTTTTTACTACACCGTCTAGCTTTGTCATAGTTTTTCTTCCAAGGAGCATGCAACTTTAAATTTCATGCCTGCAGTCACCATCCACAGTGATTTTTGGAGCCCAAGAAAATAAAGTCTGTCACTGTTTCCACTTTTTCCCCATCTATTTGCCATGAAGTGTTGGGACCAGATGCCATGATCTTCATTTTTAATGTTAGGTTTTAAGGTTGCTTTTTCAGTCTCCTCTTTCAACTTCATCAAGAGGCTCTCTAGTTCCTCCTCATTTTCTGCCATTAGGGTGGTGTCATCTGCATATGTCAGGTTGTTTATATTTCCTCAGAAATCTTGATTCCAGCTTGTGCTTCATCCATTCCAGCATTTCACATGATGTTCTCTGCATAGAATTTAAATAAGCAGGGTGACAATACACTGACTTGACGTACTCATTTCCCAATTTGGAATCACTCCATTGTTCCATATCTGGTTCTAACTCTTGCCTCTTGACCTGCATAAGGCTCCTTAGGTGACAGGTAATGTGGGATGATGTTTCCATCGTTTTAAGTATTTTCCACAGTTTGTTATGCTCCACACAAAGACTTTATTGTATTCAGTGAGGCAGAAGTCAGTGATCTAAAGCAAATCAAAATATTACAAAGGATTGAAATCCCACAGAATGTTCTCTCTCTGCAGATGTACTAAATTAGAAATCAGTTTAAAACAAAAAGTAATAGGAAATCCATTTCTTTAACATCCATCAATACACTATAGAAAAATGACTTAAGTAAAATTCAAATACAATTTTTCAAGGGCCAAGAAAAAACCACAATAGAAAATATATGACCCTTAACATGAACTTCGCATTCAAACGTCTTGAGGTAAAAGGAGATATCTTAGAGTTTATATTAGTAATAATCCTTTTCTAAATTGATGCAAGAGGCTGAAGATATGACCTGATCTGAGTTCATATTTTATCCCCATGATTAAAAAGAAATATGGAACCAAAAAAGAACTGGCAAACTATCACAGTTCCTTCTCCCTTAATCTTCAGGCTGAATTTCATAGAAAAACTGTATCTGTTTAGCCCTGGTCATTCAAACACACTTTCAGTCAACGGCTGTGGCTCACAGCTTGCCAGTTGACCATTGCAAGTTGTACCAGTGGAGACAGGAGATTGAGCTGCTCTCGCTGGACACTCTCTAATGGATGTAAAATTGCAGGCCATGGAAGCTTCTGTTTTAAAGAGCAACTGATTCTCTGCTGGAAAAACATTGATTCGAAACATCTGTATGAATGTTTAATAGAATTTCAGAAACCAGGGAACTAGAAAAGTTAAATCTTTGTGAAAAGTTCGTTTTGCCATTCCTGTACTATATATCAGTCCCCGTTTACAAAGTTACTTGCATGCTTAATCTGGCATATGTGTGATAAGTACAATATAGGTAGTGGATGGGTATAGCTGTTTCTTCACTTTATCTATTGCATATCGCACATAAAATACTTCTGAAGAATTCCATAATACACTTATGGGAAAATGAGAATAAAATGGGAAATGAAATTACTAGAACAATAATTTAGACATTATAGAACTCTATCATGTCTGACTGACCTAATGAAGCACTGAATCTGGGCTCAAGAAAAGGCTAGAATTCCCCATTTTCTCTAGTTTTCTCTCATCGTTTGGCTGATACTGACATCGTTCACAGGTTTCTACATCCAAATCCAGGAGTACTGAGAATGCTTTTTAATTTTGAAAATTTTCATTTAAGTTTAGCTGAGTTACAATATTATATTAGTTCAGGTTTACAACACAGTGTCCAATAATTTTATATATTAAACTGTTCAAAGTTGCTGAAAAAAATAATTGCTATAGTTCCTTTTGCTCTACAGTATACTCTTACTAAGAATTGAAGAAAGTATAGTTTAAAATGTGATGAAATAGGATTGGGAACACGTGTATACCCGTGGAGGATTCATGCTGATGTATGGCAAAACCAATACAATATTGTAAAGTAATTAGCCTCTAATTAAAATAAATAAATTTAAATTTAAAAAAATATGATGAAATACTGAATTCTAATGAAAATCATAGAAAATTACAAAAGACTGAAATCATGTAGTGCATTCTCTCGTCAATGTTGTAGTAAGCTAGAAATTAATGGGAAAAAAAGGAATTGTAAAATCACCAACTACACTGAAAGTCACCTACATACCTACAGAAAAACAAAAGAACAGGTCAATGCACCAAGAAACACAATGGATATTAAATTTAATAAATATTATTATAAGCATTAACACTCAAATTGCTAGAGTTAGAAGAAGGAGTCCTCTAAATTCTGAGTTGCTGAACATCCTTCTCTTATTTTGATGCAAGGAACTAGAGACATGTCCCACTACCAGATCTGGATGCCTGTACTTAAATCACCATGGTTAAAAGCAACCACTTGAACAGAAAATCAACAAGAAAACCATCACAACTCCTTCCTAATCAATCTCCAAGGTGAAAATCACAGGAAAGCTGTTATTGGCTCATCGCTGGTCCCCCACCACACTTTGGTCCTATCATTTGGCTTACTGAGTCGCCAGTCCCATTGGCTGTTACTATGGAGACTGTGGCTACAGCGTCTGTCCTTCAATGATCTCATCATTTGGGCAAAACTGCACTTAAGCCAAGACTTTTGCATAAACCCCAAAAAGTTACAGGCTGTTAAAAAAAAAAAAAAAGGAGATAAATCTGAATTAGGTAGAACATTAATTTCAGAAAGTATATTGCTTGATTCCAGAAAATTAGATTTTCAAATTTTACACTGCAGTGGGGTCCTATTTTATGTTTTTAAGTGAATCCAGATTTCAGATATGTTGAAAGAGTAGGAATGGGTAATTATGATTTTTATATCTGCTGTGTAAATGGATGGTAAGTCATGTCTGACTCTTTGTGACCCTATGAACCACAGCCCACCAGGCTCCTCTGTCCATGTGATTCTCCAGGCAATACTGGAGAGGGTTGCCATGCCCTTCTCCAGGAGATCTTCCAGACCCAGGGATCAAACCTACCTCTCCTACATCTACCTGCACTGGCAGCGAGGTTCTTTACCACTAGCGCCACCTGGGAAGGCATTTATGTCTGCTACTGCATTTTATGGATTCCTATATCGAACATAAAAATATCTGAAAGGTCAATGAAACTTTCATGGAAAGAATTTTGACCATAAACATCCCTAAAGTGGCTGACAGAGAAACCACAGATAGAAATGACCTTTTAGGAAAGTGAGGAGATGCAATATGATTAAGAAATGTTCATGATTTTCCACAGAACGATTGACATTACAGACACATATTGATGAGGTTTATAATGCTTTCCTCAGGGTAGAAATGTTTTAACCATGGACAGTAGGGCACAGGGCGAGAACCCAGAGTGCATGTGACTGTTCAGTGCTACAGGTCTTTTCCTGCCGAGTGGCTCTGAAAAGAGCCTTTGGTTTGCAAAGTTCCGGTGGTCAGGGTCAGCCTATCTGCTGGAGGTATATTTGATGACCACGTTGGTGGCCTCTGACACGACATGCAGCAAGTGCACAGAGGTCTGGGTCTCTCTGGAGTGATGGTGCGGGGCTTGTTGTTGCGGGCCAGGTGCCCAGCCTCTTCGGCTATGTGCTGGAACATATCCATCACGGAGGAATTCATGACGTTCACGGCCTCCTGTGAGAAACTCAAGCCCATGTGGACTTGCTTCAGCACCCTGGGGGAAATAGGTGGCGAAGCTCTCAATGTTCTCGGAGGGGCGGTGACTGTGATGGCCGCTGCGGCTGCCGCCACGGCGGCCCTTTGGTGTCTTCTTTGCCTTCCTTGGCTCCGTTTCGAAGGGCTCAGCTTCGCAGAGCTCAGTTCCTTCATTGCCCAGGTCTTCCTCAGACAGCTTAGACGATGGCTCATCCATTTCAGACTCACTTTCCCCACAGCTCAGAGGGAAGTACAGGGTGGCTTCTGAGGGCTGGTGCCTGGCTTTATAAGCCCAGCCTGCCCTGATGTCACGGCAAGGTCCATATATGATTGGATAAAATGCAAGTCAGGGAGGTCAGTCACTCTGACACCCCATGTCATGTGTCACTGAATGCCCCTCCCCTGTTGGCCCCCTGTGGATCAATCACAGCAGGAATCTTTAAACTTTCTGTGACCTCCGCCAGAAACTCTTTGAACTATGTGGCATGTAGGAAAGGGCTTCCCAGGTGGCGCTAGTGTTAAAGATCTTGCCTGCCACTGCAGGATATGTAAGAGACGTGAGTTCGATCCCTGGGTCGGGAAGATCACCTGGAGGACGGCACGGCAACCCACTCCAGTATTCTTGCCTGGAGAACCCATGGACAGAGGAACCCGGCATGCTACCGCCCATAGGGTTGCAAAGAGTCAGACAGGGCTGAAGCGACTTAGCAAGCAGGCCATGTAGGAAAGAGATTAGAGAGTCGAGTTAGTCGCTCAGTTGTGTCCGACTCTTTGCTGTCCCATGGACTGTAGCCTGCCAGGCTCCTCTGTTCATGGGATTTTCCAAGCAAGAATACTGGAGTGGGTTGCCATTTCCTCCTCCAGGGGATCTTCCCAGCCCAGGGCTTGAACCCATGTCTCTTACATCTCCTGCATTGGAAGGCAGGTTCTTTACCACTGGTGCCACCTGGGAAGCCACACTCAATACTGCCTGAGCATAATTTATTTAAGGAGTGAAAAGGATGAGTACATGCCATCCTTTTGTGTTGTATAGGCAGGACTCAGAAAATGTTATACACTAACAAATACATAACTAATACTGAAAATAAATGTATCCAAAAATACCCATTTTCCCTTTTTAAACAAACACTGAAATTCTGAGCGTCCTTTTTAATACTCCATTAATTCAACCGTCCTCTAAACACTGAACTGCATCCCTGCAGTGTTTTTTAGTCACTACTCTAGGGAGTAGCGGAGAAGGCAATGGCAACCCAATCCAGTACTCTTGCCTGGAAAATCTCATGGATGGAGGAGCCTTGTAGGCTGCAGTCCATGGGGTCGCGAAGAGTTGGACACAACTGAGTGACTTCACTGTCACTTTTCACTTTCATGCATTGGAAAAGGAAATGGCAACCCACTCCAGTGTTCTTGCCTGGAGAATCCCAGGAACAGCGGAGCTTGGTGGGCTGCCATCTATGGGGTCGCAGAGTCGGACGCGACTGAAGCGACTTAGCAGCAGCAGATAGGGAGTAGCCTATTTTCTGAGATACAAATGCAGACATCATTCTGTTCTCATGGAAGCAGTCGTGCACAGGAGTGTTGAGATGAGGTTTTGAAGGTGGAACCCCATGATGGGATTAGTGACCTTAGAAAAAGAAAAAAGACACCAAAAAGTAAGAAGGCAGCTATCAGCAAGCCAAGAAGAAGGCCCTTGCAAGCACAAAATCTCCCAACACTTTGATTTTGGACTTCCAGACTTCAGAAGTGTGAGAAATATGTGTCTTATTTAAAAGTCACACAGTCTATAGATTTTTGTTATAGCAGCCTGAGTGAATACAAGTCATTATAAAAAAAAGTTTCAACAATCAAGTACAAATCCTCTTGAAACAAATGTCAAAACAGAAAATCTCAGCAAAACAAACAAAACCCAGATGTTATAATTATATCATAGAACTAAATGGAACTTTTATAACTGAAAAATATAATCACAGAAACGTTTAAAAACTCAGTGGATGGGGTCAACAATATAGTGGAAATGACAGAGGAAAGAATCAATGAACTTGAGGAATATGAATAGAATTCACCCAAAGTGAACAACAGAGAGAAAACAGGCCCCCCCACCCAAAAAAAAAAAAAAAGCTGAACAGAACCTTAGCAATCTGTAGGAAAATTAAAAAAAAAAAAAAAAAGGATCATTAGAATCCCAGATGGAGAAAAGAAAACAGAAAGAGTATCTGAAGAAATAAGGCCTGAAATTTCCCCAAATTTGGTGAAAGGATAAGCCTAAAGATCTAAGAAGCAAAGCAAACCACAAACAAATCAATCAATCCAAATCAAGACCCATTATAACTCAATTCTGGAAAACTAAAAATAAAGAAAAAACTTTGAAAGCAACCAAAGGAAAAGGGCAACAGTACCTACCATCAGTCTGAATGAAGACAGATTTCTCATCTAAACCTTGGAGAAGTGCCAGAATATTTTTCAAGTGCTGAAAGAAAAGAACTGTAATCCACGAATTCCATACCTTACGAAACTATCCTTCAGGAATGAAAGAGAGAAAAAAAAGTGATCAGATAAAGAGAAGCTAAGATAATTTGTCACTAGCGTTGGTTAAAGGAAGTTCTTCAAACAGAAAGGTTATTGTATGAGTTTTCTAGGCCTGCCACAACAAAGTATCAGGATCTGGGTGGTTTAAACAACAGAAATGTATTGTCTCACAATCTGGTGACAAGGAGTCTGAAGTCATGGCTTCAGGGGCCCTGCTCCCTCTGAAACCTGGAGGGGGGACTCCTCCCTTTGTGCTGCCTGGGTTCTGGTGGTTGATGGCAGTCCTTGGGGTTCCATGACCTGGAGCTAAAGCACTTCCACCTCTGTCTCCCTCATCACAGGGCATTCTCCCCTGGGTTTCTGTGTCTCTTCTCTTCTTGTCAGGACAATGGTCATACTGGATAAGGGTCTTCTCTATTCCAATATGACCTCACTGGAACTACTTACAGCTGTAACAACTCCATTTCCAAATCAGGTCACATTCAGAGGTCCTGGGGGTCAGGAATTCAACAGACCTCTGGGAGAGACACAATTTAGTACATAACAAATTACCAAAGAAAAGTTTACAAACTGTAGGTTGCCATTCATATAACCTTCTCCTAATGAGAAAATTATAGAGATGGAGAAGAGATTCATGACTGCTGATGCTCAGAGGTGAATTGAGGGACCAGAATACCATGTGTGACTATACGGGGGTAGGAGGAGGGAGACCTTTGTGATGATGGAAATGTACCTATCTTGACTGTAGGGGTTTAATGAATCAATATGTGTGATAAAATGACAACTACACACACACTATCACCTGGAGGAGGGCACTGCAACCCACTCCAGTATTCTTGCCTGGAGAATCCATGGACAGAGGAACCATGAACAGAATCCATGTCCAGAGAATCCATGGACAGATGGCATGCTACCATCTATAGGGTCGCAAAGACTTGGACAGGGCTGAAGCAACTTAGCAAGCATGCCATGGAGGAAAAAGATCATCCATTTGCTTTAGCTGATTTATGGCTACTTGTGAACTTTCAAAAGATGTCCAGAAAGTCACCTAAATTGGACAAAAAAAGAAAAGAAAAGAAAAGAAAACTAGTTTGGGATTCCTGAGAGGGTCTGACTGACCTCCATAACTCAAGTGCTTGCTGCCATCAGAGTGACTCTGGCCACTTGGTGGCCATTTTACACCACCACAGAATCTTATTTTTCCTTTTCTGAGCCACTGTAGCTTGAGCGCTGCTTCCCAGGTATCAGTAGTGGTAAAGAACCTGCCCCCCAGTGCAGGAGACATAAGAGAGGCAGAGTCTATCCCTGGGTCAGGAAGACCCCCTGGAGGATGAAATGACAACCCACTCCAGTATTCTTGCCCGGACAATCCTACAGACAGAGGAGCCTGGCGGGCTACCGTCCATAGGGTTGCAAACAGTCCAAGTCGACTGAAGCGACTTAGCACACGCAAGCACACAGCTTGAGCAGGAACTCTCTGATGTGTTCAGCAGACTGCTCCTCAAAATCATAGGACATATCTGTGTGCGTCCATGCCTGGTCACTTCAGTCGTGTCAGATTCTTTGTGATCCCATTGACTGTAGCCCGCCAGGCTCTTCAATCCATGGGATTCTCCAGAACTGACCTGCTATTACCTACAGTACTCATCAAAGTCCATGAGAAAAAATAAAAGTAGCAAACCCACATCCTCCAAAGATGGAAGAGGAGTAGAAATGGAGTACTTACAAATTATTAAAAATATTTCTGTATTTATGGATTGAAATTTAAATATTTAAAATTTAACGTTTTACATTTTGCATGTGTGCTCAGTCCCTTCAGTCATGTACAACTTTTCGGGATCCCATGGACTGTAGCTCACCAGGCTCCTCAGTCTATGAGATTTTCCAGGCAAGAATATTGGAGCGGGTTGTCATTTCCTTCTCCAGGGGATCTTCCCAGCCCATGGATCGAACCCAGGGATCAAACCCTCATCCCTTGCATCTCCTGCATTGGCAGGCCTATTCTTCACCACTAGCACCACCTGGGAAGCCCCCCAAAAGTTAGCAAATCACCTCAAATTAATCCATAAGTCCAGTAACACTCCAATAAAAAGATGAACATTAACAAGCCCATTTTTTGGTGGAAGTTGAAAATTGATTACAAAATTGGAAAAGGCATATACCGAAAATTGATTTATCAAGGATGTTGCACTGCAAAAGAGTGGAGAAAGGATGCATAATTGATGGATAAAGAATGGTCTTGATCTGGGGACTGGTTTTATGGGTGTCTTCATTTTGTGAACATTCATCAAGATGTACAATTAAGATATGGCCTTTTTCTGTATGCGTGTTATACTTACCAGCCTGATAGAAAACTTTCTCACCAGTAGTGTTGCATGTGTACCAAAAGTCGTTCTTTCCTCAAACAGGTTTATTTCAGTTACATTTATTGTAAACCAAATAAGAATGGTTTATAAACCAAACCAACAAAAGAGGAATGCAGTAAAGATCTTTCTGGAATACAGAGAAATTTTTCAAAATATGTTACGGACCAATAATTAGAATATAAAATATGTAAAGCACCCGTGAGAAGCAATATTAAGAAGACAAACAGGGGATTCCCTGGTCGCTCAGTGGTAAAGAATCTGCCTGCAATAGAGGAGATACGATTTCCATGCCTAGTCCAGGAGGATCCCACATGCTGCCGAGCAACTTTGCTACAACTATTGAGACTGTGCTCTAAAGCCCGGGAACTGGAGCCCCTGTGCCCTAGAGCCCGTGCTGCACAAGAGAACCCAATATAATGAGAAACCAACGGACTGCAACTGGAGAGTAGCCCCTGCTTGCCATTGCTAGAGAAAAGGATGTGTGCAGCAACTAAACCCCAGTGCAGCCCTCCAAATAAATAAATACATAAGATAATTTAAAAAAGAAGAACAGAAAAATGGGTAAAGGACATCAAAAGATAATTCACAGAAGAGGAAAAGAAATATGTTTGTTCAGAAAAACCTAAAAAGAGATGCACACCCATGACATAATCTGGGAAAGGCAGGTTCAACACTAGGGAGATGCTCATTTTCACCTGTTAAATTGGTAAAAAAAAGAAATTTAAAAATTATTATCTCCAAGAATGTGGGGGAAATGGGTACTCTTCTATAGCTGATATGTGTGTGTAAATTGATGTAATTACTATTTGGCTTTGTCTAGTGAGGTTGAATGGGCTTTCCAGGTGCTGCTAGTGGTAAAGAACCCACCTGCCAATTCAAGAGGCATAAGAGACACAGATTCGATCCTTGGGTCAGGAAGATCCCTGGTGGAGGGCATGGCAACCCACTCCAGTGTTCTTGCCTGGAGAATCCTATGGACAGAGGAGCCTGGTGTGCTACAGTCCAGAGAGTCAAATATGACTGAAGCAACTGAGCATGCGCACACAGTGAGGTTGAAGATGCACATACACTGTCATTTAGCAATTCCAGCTCTAGGAAACATATCTATAGAGTAATGAAAGGCTATAACAAGAGTATTCGTTGCAGCATTATTTGTAAAAGCAACAAAAAGAGAAGCAACTCAGAGATGTCTACAAGAACGGCATGCCTAAGGAAGCTATTCATAAAAGGGCATATTACATACCAGTTAAAATGGATGTGTATATGTTATAGATGAACACGGACAAATCTAAAAATCATAATGTTGGGTGAAAAAACCAAGTTGTGGACAATTACTTGCAGTGTGATATAACTTATTGTAGTACAAAAATTATGAGAAAATTCTTTTTAAAAACGTCATTTTGTGTACAAATCTAGGTACTTAGAATCAGTGAACAAAACAGATCTCTGCCCTTATGGACTTGACATCTCAATGGAGGAAGACTGAAATAAATCAATATGCACAGTAAGTAAATGAGCTATATATTGTGTTAGAGAAAACAGAGCAGGGGAAGGCAGATAGAGTAGGGCTGTGCAAGTTGCAGTATGAAATAGGCTAGTTCAGATAGGCTTCGTTGAAATGGTGAGATTTGGGCCTTAATGTAGGTGAAAGGGTTTAAATAAATGGATAACATGGAAAAGAGCACTCCTTCTAGAGGGACATTGCAAAGGTTCCATGGCAACAGTGAGCCTGGCATTTTTAAGGGACAGTAAGGAGGCCACATGAACAGTATGAAAAGGCAAAATGATAGGATAGTGAAAGAGGAACTCTCCAGGTCAGTAGGTGCCCAATATGCTACTGGAGATCAGTGGAGAAATAACTCCAGAAAGAATGAAGGGATGGACCCAAAGCAAAAACAATACCCAGTTGTGGATGTGACTGGTGATAGAAGCAAGGTCCAATGCTGTAAAGAGCAATATCGCATAGGAACCTGGAATGTCAGGTCCATGAATCAAGGCAAACTGGAAGTAGTCAAACAGGAGATGGCAAGAGTGAACGTCGACATTCTAGGAATCAGCGAACTAAAATGGGCTGGAATGGGTGAATTTAACTCAGATGACCATTATATCTACTACTATGGGTAGGAATCCCTTAGAAGAAATGGAGTAGCCATCACGGTCAACAAAAGAGTCCGAAATACAGTACTTGGATGCCGTCTCAAAAACGAGAGAAATATCTCTGTTCATTTCCAAGGCAACTCCGGGCATCGGTGATGGACAGGGAGGCCTGGCGTGCTGCGATTCATGGGGTCGCAAAGAGTTGGACACGACTGAACGACTGAACTGAACTGAAGGAGGCCGCAGATTAGACAGAGTAAGTGGGGAAGAGAGCAGGTGCAGCAGTCAGAGATATAATGGAGAACCAGAAATTGTAGGGTTTTGTAGGGATTTTGACTCTCACTCAGTGGAATTCACTATCTTTTTCAGGTTTTGAGCAGAGTGCAAGGATTTCATTTATATTTAAAAATTATCACTTAACTTTTGCCTGCAGTATACACCACAGAGGATCAAGGATAAAAACAGAGAGATCTGTTAGAAGGCTATTTCAGTTATTCAGGTGAGAAATAATGGCAAATTTGGCCTCATATGTAGTACTGGGGATGTGAGAAGGATTGGATTTTGGATGCATTGAGTAAGAACCCAAATGATTTCCTGATGAGTTATATGTACAGTGACTTCCCCAGGACTTCCCTGGTGGCTCAGATGGTAAAGCATCTGCCTACAATGAGGGACACCCAGGTTCCATCCCTGGGTTGGGAAGATCCTCTGAAGAAGGAAATGGCAACCCACTCCAGTACTCTTGCCTGGAAAATCCTATGGACGGAGGAGCGTGGTAGGCTAAAGTCCACGGGGTTACAAACAGTCAGACACGACTGAGCAACTTCACTGTATGTACAGTGGGAGAGAAAGGGAGGAATTGAAGATAATGGCAAGATTTCTGGCCTGACTCTATGGACTGGGCTTCCCTGGTAGCTCAGCTGGTAAAGAATCCGCCTGCAGTGCAGGAGACTATAGTTCAATTCCTGGGTTGGGAAGATCCGCTGGAGAAGGTTAAGGATACGCACTGCAGTATTCTTGGGCTTTCCTGGTGGCTCAGCTGGTAAAGAATCCACCTGCAATGCGGGAGACCTGGGTTCGATCCCTGGGTTTGGAAGATCCCTGGGTTTGGAAGATCCCCTGGAGAAGGGAATGGCCGCTCACTCTAGTAATCTGTCCTGGAGAATTCCATGGGCTGTATAGTCCATGGGGTCACAAAGAGTCAGACACAACTGAGCAACTTTAACACACAGCTGTGATTCCCTCTCACATATGGACTGATGGAACTGCCACCAGTTGAGATGCAGATGGCTATAGGAAGAGCAGGTTTGGGGGAAAAGATCAGGAATTCAATGTGCAACATTTTGAGTTTGAGATGTCTGTTAGACATCTGAGTGGAGGTGCTGAGTAGGCAGTTGGATATATTAGACTGTATGTTGTGATACAGATCCAATCTGCAGACTTGAGTTTAAGAGTTATAAGTATAGAAAGTGTTTTACAGTGTTCGAATTGGAAGACATCACCAAGGGAGGGTAGATAGAAATGAGAAGAACAGGGACCAAGCCTGGGCACACTCCCATTTTAAGAGGTTCAGGAGGAGAAGAGGAACCAGTAAAGGTAACTGAGAAGAAGCAGCCAGAGAGGTCAGAGGAAACCAGGAGAACAGGGTCCTGGAACCCAACTGAAGACAGTAAACTGAGGAGGAGTGACTCATGAGGTGTGCCAAATGCTGTTGATAGATCCAGTAAGGATTAAGAATTGATCATTGGACTGAACAATGCAGAAGTTACTCATGACCTTGAGGACAGAAATTTCAGTGGAGTGGTGGAGGTGAACCCCTGATTGGACTGTGTTCAAATGAGAATAGGAAGGAGGAGAAAAATCGGAAACAGTGATTAGAGACAACAATTACAAAGGGCTGAAGCAGTAGTCCAAGTGGATATCTGAGGGAAGAACATTCCTGGAAAATGGGACAGACATTGAAAAAGCCCTAGCAACAGTGAGTGTGGCTTGTTTGAGGAACAGGAGAGAGACCTTGTTGGGGCAGTGAATGAGGTGCAGAGCAGGCAGAGAGCACAGGGGGCTATGGAAAGAAAGTTGTCTGGGGCTCCCTTTGATACCAGTTTGTTGTCAGTAGAAAGCCTAGGGGAATATGGTCTTAGATAAGGAATACTGGTTCAGTCAACACCTTCAAATATTCATGTTCCAATATTGCACATAGAGATGTATGTTACATACATCTGTAAAAGAAGTTTGCCTTGAGACTTCCCTGGTGCTCCATGGTAGGACTTCGCACTCCCAAGGCAGGGGGCCCAGTCCCTGGTCGGGGAAGTAGATCCCATAGGCAACAGCTAAGAGTTCACATGCTGCAGCTATGGATTATGCATGCCTCGACAAAGACCAAAGATCCTGCATGCCGCTACTAAGACTTGGTGCAGCCAAGTAATAAAAATAAACAAATATGTATATTTTAAAGGAAATGTGCCCCAAATAAAGATATAGAATGCTATCAGTTGCTGAAAGTGTAATCTACATATGAAACTGTGAAAGTGTTAGTTGCTCAGTCGTGTCCAACTCTGTGTGAGTCCATGGACTGTAGCCTACCCAGCTCCTCTGT
Organism: Bubalus bubalis; assembly: GCF_019923935.1. Taxonomy (NCBI): domain Eukaryota; kingdom Metazoa; phylum Chordata; class Mammalia; order Artiodactyla; family Bovidae; genus Bubalus; species Bubalus bubalis. The sequence continues at coordinate 89,112,732 of NC_059181.1, forward strand.
CCATGGACTTCTCCAGGCTAGAATATTGGATTGGGTTGCCATTCTGAATATTGGATTGGGTTGCCATTTTCTTCTCCAGGGGATCTTCCCAATCCAGGGATTGAACCCACGTTTCCTGCCTTGCAGGCAGATTATTTACCATCTGAGCCACCTGGGAAGCCATGTGAAGATAAGAAATAATGGCCTGATGTTTTCCTAATAGAAACGACCTAGCAGAGGGCACAACATTGACAGTGGTGATAAAGGCGTGAAAGATGGTAGTGATCTTGTTGAATTGGTGTAAGAGAAAGAGGTCTATAGACCTCCCCAACTTATAATAGGGCTGCATCTGGGTAAACCCATTGTAACTTGAAAATATCACAAGTCAAAAATGCATTAAGACCACAAATAGCCAAAACGATCTTGAGAAAGAGGAATGGAGATGGAGTAATCAGCCTTCCTGACTTCAGACTACAAAGCTACAATTATCAAGACAGTATGGTTCTGGCACAAAAACAGAAATATACACCAAGGGACTAGGATAGAAAGCCCAGAGATAAACCCACACACCCATCAACACCTTATATTTGACAAAGGAGGCAAGAATATACAGTAGAGAAAAGATAGTCTCATCATAAGTGATGCTGGGGAAACTGCACTGTTATGTGTAGAAGAATGAAATGAGAACATTTCCTAACAGCATACACAAAGATAAACTCAAAATGGATTACAAACGTAAATGTAAAACCAGAAACTATAAAACTCTTAGAGGAAAACATAAGCAGAACACTCTTTGACATAAATCACAGCAAGATCCTCTGTGACTCACCTTCTAGGGTAATGGAAATAAAAACAAAAATAAACTAATGGGACCTAATTAAACTTAAAAGCTTTTGCACAGCAAAGGAAACTATAAACAAAGTTTATAGACAAGACAACCCTCAGAATGGGAGAAAATAATAGCAAATGAAACAACTGACAAGGGATTAATCTCCAAAATATGCAAGCAGCTCATGAAGCTCAATACCAGAAAACAAACAACCCAATCAAAAAGTGGGCAGAATACCTGAACAGACATTTCTCCAAAGAAAACATACAAATGGATAATAAACACATGAAAAGATGCTCAACATCACTCACTATTAGAGACATGCAAATCAACATTACAATGAGGTATCACCTCACAAGGTGAGAATAGCCATCATCAGAAAATCTACAAACAAGAAAAGCTAGAGAGGGTGTGGCAAAAAGGGAACACTCTTGCACTGTCTGTGGGAATGTAAATTGATGCAGTCACTATGGAGAACAGTATGGAGATTCCTTAAGAAACTAGGACTAAAACTACCATATGAGCCAACAATCCCACTACTGGGCATATACCCTTAGAAAACCATAAATGAACAAGACACATGTACCCCAGTGTTCATTGCAGCACTACTTGCAATAGCTTCCCTGGTAGCTCAGACAGTTAAGCATCCACCTGCAATGCAGGAGACTGGGGTTCAATCCCTGGGTTGGGAAGTTCCCCTGAAGAATGGAATGGCTACGCACTTCCATATTCTTTGGAGAATTCCATACACAGAGGAGCCTGGAGGACTACAGTCCATGGGCTCACAAAGAGTTGGACAGGAGTGAGTGACTAAAACGTTACAATAGTTAGGACATGGAAGCAACCTAGATGTCCATCTATAGATGAATGGATAAAGCTGTAGTACATGTATAGTAATACAATGGAATATTATTCAGTCAAAAAAAGGAGCACATTTGAGTCTCTTTAACAAGGTGGATGAACCTAGAGCTTATTATACAGAGTGAAGTTAGAAAGACAAAAACAAATATTTTATATTAATGCATATATATGGAAATCTAGACAGATCATCAAACCAGTCAACCCTTAGGGAAAAAAAGCCTGAATACTCATTGGAAGGACTGATGCTGAAGCTGAAGCTCCAATGTTTGGCCATCTGCTATGAAAAGCCAACTCATTGGAAAAGACTCTGTTGCTGGGAATGATTGAAGGCAGAAGGAGAAGAGGTGACAGAGGATGAGATGGTTGGATGGCATCACCAATTCAATGGACATCAACTTGGGCAAACTCTGGGAGATGGTGAGGGCCATGGAGGCCTGGTGTGCTTCAGTCCATGGTGTTGCAAAAGCCGGACACGACTTGACAACTGAACAACAGACAGATGATACTGACGAACCTATTTGAAGGGCAGCAGGGAAGACACGAACATGGAGAACAGACTTGTGGACACAGTAGGAGAAGAAGAGGGTGGGATGAATTGAGAGAGTAGCATGGAAACATATACAGTACAATATGTAAAATAGCCACAGGGAATTTGCTGTATGATGCCGAGAGGTTAAACCAGTGCTCTGTGACAAAATAGGGGGTGGGATGGGGTGGGAGATGGGAGGGAAGTTCAAGAGGGAGGGGACACATGTATACCTATGGCCGATTCATGTTGACGTATGACAGAACCCAACAAAATATCATAAAGAAATTTTCCTCCAATTAAAAATAAGCTAAAAAAGAAAAATGCATTAAATACTCATTACTTACCCAACATCATTGCTTAGACTAACCTGCCCTAAACATGCTCAGAACACTTATATTTATCAGCCCGGGTGTGTGAAAGTCACTCAGTACTGTCCGCTTCTTTTCAACCCCATGGACTATGCATTCCATGGGATTCTCCAGGCCAGAATACTAGAGTGGGTAGCTGTTCCCTTCTCCAGGGGATCTTCCCAACCCAGGGATCGAACCAAGGTCTCCCAAATTGTGGGCAGATTCTTTACCAGCTGAGCCCCCAGGGAAGCCCAAGAATAATGGAGTGGCTAGCCTATCCCTTCTCCAGAGGAAATTCTCAACCCAGAAATTGAACCTGGGTCTCCTGCATTACAGGCACATTCTTCACCAGCTGAGCTACCAGGGAAACCCATTTACTAGCCTACATCTGGGCAAAATCATCTAACACAAAAACTCTTTTATAATAAAATGTTCAATATCTCATGTAATTTACTGAATACTGTACTGAACGTGAAACACAGGATGGCTGAACAGGTACAGAATGAGTGGAAGCATATCAGGATCAGTTGTTTACCTTGTGATCACTCCGCTGACTGGGAGCTGAAGCTCTCTGCTGCTGCCCAGCATCATGAGAGAGTATCCTACCACATATCGCTGGCCAGGGGAAACATCAAAATTCAAAAGCTTGTGGTTGTGTGTTTTTCCTTTGGACAGGTTTATCTAAGTGTGAGTTCAGGCTCACTGAGGCGTATCTTGACTTAGCTAGAGATATGATTTTGCCAGGGAAGCAACAATACAAAGTGAGAGAGGGGCAGGAGAGTGGAGGGTATATGTCAGTGAGTGATCACAAAGACTGAGCATGACATCTGAGCTAGGGAAGGAGGGGAGAGAAAACAGTAAGGGAGAGAGAGGTGGTGAAATCTGGTAAGACCAGTGGACTAGAGATTCTGGTGAGGTTAAAGGGTAGTGGAGTCTGGTCCCAAAGGGAATGCACTGGAAAAAGAGGAGGTGTATCAGAACGATCATTCTTGTGTTCACCAGAAATTAAGACAGGACAACTACTGTTGAGAGTGACCTAGTGCAGGAGCTAAAATTTTTGAGAAATAAAGGAGAGGAGCACTGAAGTTGGCTTGATGATGACAATGCAGGCTAGTTGGTGACACAAGCTGTCAAAAGCAGGAGGTTATGAGGGGGTGTGTGAGAGGAATGCTCTAAAGGCAGCAATGAGAAGCATGGAAGACATTTACCAGAGCTTTAGGCTCTGTGGGACAATGGCCATGGGAGAAGAAAATTGTTTCTCTTGAGTGGGCTTCAGGGGACACAGAATCCTCAAGGAAGAACATGGTTTCTGTTAGGGCAAGACAAAGAAGGGCACATTCAGAGAAGAGGGTGATGATATGGAGGAATTATTGAGGTTGCATTGCATTTTAAGAGTAGGGAAGGGTGTGAGAAGTGAAGTAAAGAGATGTGGTCACAGCCTTATGGAATTTAGAATGTAGAAGTTGAGGAGTATCATGGGGATTTGGAGGTTCTTGTGGCGACTGGCACAAATGGGAATGGAGATTATGATGAGGTGAGTTCTAATGGATTTGAGGCAGATCGATTCAAGATAGACTTTGAAGTTTGGAACAGGAGTGAGGAGGTGCCTGTCTGGGGCTTCCTGTTGACCCCAAGAGATGTGGAAGTGCAGTCTTACACCTGGACCACTGGAAAACAGAATGCTCCATATTGCTCCTGGAGACAGAGCACATAAATCTGCAACGATGGGAAACGTGGCTAGAAACTACATATCACATTCAGGGTAGAAGTACCACTTGGAAAGTGAGAGGGGAATGGAAACTGGGTGAAAGTTAAGGAAACTTCCATTTTTCTATAATATCTCTATTCCTTTAAAAGGCAAAGTAAACATACCTAAATACTAACAGCATCTAACTCTGAGTGGTGGAAACACTGGTGTGTATTATATTTAATGCCTGGGACATTGTAGATACACAGTGAAAGCTATTTTTTTTGAATGAGCATGTTTTTCTGTTTTAAAAGCTCCTCCTACAAACATGTAAAACTCTCAAGTTAGCACACTGTGCTACAAGAGCATAGAAAAATACTAGAAGTGGGGGAGGTGTGAGAAATGCTTGAGGAGAGAATGATCGCTGATGTATGTAGAGCTCTGCCACCATACATGAGCCATATCGAAAATATGGAGTGTAAGCTCTGATCTGATCTGAAGCTGAAGACAGTCCTATCTCCATTTAATTTTAATACTCTAAGGTTCTGGGTGAGTATCCAGAAAACGACCTTGGAAGTCTGAGTTCTTCCAAGTACCTACCAGATCCTCACTCTTCTCCTCAACAGAGACACTGGGTGGTGCTGCTGTCCAAAAATTCTGCTCTATCCAGGAGTTATTATCTCAATCTAAAGACTCATTGGAAAAGACCCTGATGCTGCGAAAGATTGAGGGCAGGAGGAGAAGGGGATGACAGAGGATGAGATGGTTGGATGGCATCACCGACTCAATGGACATGGCTTTGGGTGGACTCCAGGAGTTGGTGATGGACAGGGAGGCCTGGCGTGCTGCGATTCATGGGGTCTCAAAGAGTCGGACACGACTGAGTGACTGGACTGAACTGAAAGACGTGTATTCATCTAAGCAACTACTGTAGACTGTGCTTCCCAGACGGCGCTAGGGGTCAACAAACCACCTGCCAATGCAGGAGACATAAAGAGACATGAGTTTTATCCCTTGGTAGGGAGGATTCCCTGGAGGAGAACATGGCAACCCGCTCCAGTGTTCTTGCCTGGGGAATCCCATGGACAGAGGAGCCTGGCGAGCTACAGTCCATAAGGACGCAGAGAGTCAGACACGCCTGAAGTGACTAAATATGCTTGCACACTACTGTCGACTAAGCAAAGTGCTTGGGATTAGAGCTATAAAGATGAATAGCCTCAGCAGATTCTCCTCTGATTACACTGCTACCAGCTTCAGTGGCTAAGAAATTAGAAAATGTGACTTTTACATAGGAGAGCACCACTGTCACAGACATGCCCAGTTGTGGGAGTGAAAGACCCCGCACGACCCACCCTTTCCATGAGCACCCCTCCCCCACCAGCTGGTCGAGGATTACAACAGACAACAGTGAGCATCGCTGGTCATCACCACAAGCTTTGGCTCCTTCGGATATAAAATGCCGAGCGTACCTGAATACGGCTCCTTCATCTCGAATCTCAGAGCTTCAGATGTTCCAAGCTAACTGGGTAAGATGTGTCTGCTTGTTGTGAAAGTGAAGTCGCTCAGTCGTGTCTGACTCTTTGCGACCCCGTGGACTGTAGCCCACCAGGCTCCTCCGTCCATGGGATTCTCCAGGCAAGAATACTGGAGTGGATTGCCATTTCCTTCTCCAAGGGATCTTCCCGACCCAGGGACCGAACCCAGGTCTCCCGCATTGCAGGTAGATGCCTTAACCTCTGAGCCACCCCTGTTATTGTGGAGGAGTGAGGAAACTTGGGAGGAAGGGAAGTGGACCCTCAGGACGAAAGTAGTGGGAGAAGCAGGGGAGGTAGGCCAGCCATCAGTCCTTGGAGGAATCAGAATGTGTTTGGATGGAGTCTGGGGAGGCGAATCTGGTATGAGGTTACTAACACCCAGTTGCAGGGGTGAAGTCCTGAGTAGAGAAGAGATAATGGACTCAGGCCAGCAAGGCTAAAGCGGTGGGAGGGGCGAGGAGGCGGGTCTGGGATTCCTTGGCCAATCGAAGAGGACTGGGGCCGAGCCTGTCACGCACCATATAACTGAGGGGTTCTGCGCAGGAAGGCTAACCCCGTCTAGAGTGCTAAGCGGTGTCAGGGCAGCCCTCTACCTTTCTCTGATCGTCAAGTCTTCGAGTGAGGACGTGTGTCCCCGCCGGAGCCAGAGGACTATGGGGACAGGAAGGCGTGGCGGCCTCGGGGCAGACGAATCGGGCCTGCAGGAATTGGAGGGGCGGAGATTAGGATGGGCGGTTTGTAGCGGCGCCTCCTGGCAAGTCAATGCCTTTGTCTTCGCAGCGCCGCCTTCTGAGGCAGGATTCGTATCCCTCTTGGGTTGGTCCCTGGCAGGACCGAGGCAGGAGCCCCAGGAGTGGCCAGTTCATTGTCGCTGTAGGTCTGATGCTGAGGGGACGAAGAGTTTGGGGCTCAGAATGGGCCCTCTGGGACTGGCGCTTCGCTCCCTCCCCTCCTGTGACAGCTAGGTTGGAATGGGCTACCAACAGTGATGATAGTTATTTTAAAATGTAAGCAAATCGCTACTAACAACGTGGCTTATGAGGCCAGCCCTGTTGTTTTTTATTTAAAGTCCCTGTTTCCCCACCTCTGGATTTTGGCAGCTGATCGCTTCTCCAGGAGGGTCCTAGGGTGACCACGACGGAGGGGAGGCATATTCGGGACGTCTGGTTGCTTGGGGGCCTCTCCATTCTCGTCTAGGCACTAGACACCTCTTACTCCACCGGGATGAGACCAGACACGGGCAGGAGGGTTCTGCTTTCTGGGCCCAGAGGTCCTCTATTTTCCCCTCTGGACAAACCCGGAATGATCACTGAGCACTTCACTTAGCTTCATCTCCTCCTCTCTCCTCTTGAGGAAAAAACATGGTAAAATAAAAATCGACTCTGTTTGGTTTATCCCTTTCTGCTGAAGTTCTTGGTTTGATCATAATTAGCTGTGCCATCTTACAGCATTTACAAACCAGTCCCACAGGGAGGTATTGTGAGACATGTAATTAATTTTGACTGGATTTAATCCCTCCTCTTATTGTAGCCCCTTAGTCTCTTGTCTTCAGGCAGATGAAATAGAAAGAAACTAGTCCAGTTAATGCTACATTTGTATGCTGCTTCCTAACCCCCCCAAGAAAAATGTCCCCCTCTCTAATAATTGAATACAAAGTGAAGCTGCTCAAATAGTGCTATCTCCTGTTACAAATTCGTTAGTTGGTCAAACCCAGTCCTTAATTTTTATCCTATCCCTCTCTTCTCATATGTTTCTATTACCTCCATTTTACTTTTGCTGTGATTTTTAAAAGAGTCAGACATATTGGCTCCGGGCTTCTAGAACATCTTTGTTTCTAGTGCACTTGATCCAGTGGCATTTACTGTCTTCAGAAACGGAAAATTGATGTGGAATAAAATGTATTTTATTAAAAACATGACTCTTCTAAGATCTGTTGCTGTTTGCCTTTTGAAAATCAGCAGGTAAAATACATATTGACATTAAATGTGAGGATTTTGTCTCTTACTCCTTAGTATGATAATGGTTTTACCAGGTAAGGTTTTTTTTTTTTTTTTTTTTTTTTCCAATTTTTTTTTCAGTCTTTTCATCAAGATAACTGTGGTGTTGGAAAAGACTCTCGAGAGTCCCTGGACTGCAAGGAGATCAAACCAGTCAATCCTAGAGTAAGCTCTGGGAGTTGGTGATGGACAGGGAAGCCTGGCGTGCTGCAGTCCATGAGGTCACAAAGAGTCGGACATGGTTGAGCGACTGAACTGAACTGAATTGAACTTCGTCAAAATGAGTGATGAGCCAGACTTGTGAAGTGGAGAAGTTTGACAGGTCCTAACTGAAGAAAACTAATACTAAAGGAAAAAACACTCTTCCCTCAAAGGAAAGTAAGTCATGAGGATTTTCTATTTGAGACAAACCATTGTGAAAATTAATAGATTCTCTTAAATACATGCTTTCTAGTAAATTTTGCCACAAAGTAAACAATAGGGTATCAGTTATTTAGTGTAACATGGCATTAGTCATTTAGTCATTCAGTTGTGTCTGAGTCTTTGTAACCCCATGCACTATAGCTCATCAGGGTTCCCTGTCCTTGGACTTCTCCAGGCAAGAATACTGGAGTGAATTGAGTTCCTACTGCAGGGGGTCTTCCCCACCCAGGGATCAGTCCTGTGCCTCCTGCAATACAGGTAGATTCTTTACTTTGTGAGCCACCAGGGAAGCCCAATGTAACATTTAAAAATAGCAAAATTATTGCCATTTTACTTTGCTTATATAAGTAGTTCTTGCAAAATAGGCCTTAGAAGTAATGGAATACAAAAACTGATTTTGTTGGAACATTACTAAGAATCACATTAAAATCAATCTTAAAATATTGGAAGTAACATTAGAAATGTAAGAGTTTTGTCCAATTTTGGCTATTCATCATTTTTCTGCATCTAGCGTTTTGGGTCTTTTATCTCATCCATATGAATCAAACAAACTATGGTTTTGGCCTTCTCTACCTCACGACAGGATGAGGTGAGATAATCAGTTTAGATATTGGCTATACTCAAATCTCCCAGGGGTCAGGGGATCAGTTTGGCCCTCCCCACTTACAGCCTGCTGGAGAAACTCCAAGCCAAGGGAAACGTTTTGTCATGTAGCGTTATCTGAAAGTTCCAAAGTTAGTCAAGATTGTCTGAAAAGGCTTACCTTTCTGATCATATCAGTTCAGTTCAGTTCAGTCACTTAGTCGTGTCCAACACTGTGACCCCATGAACCACAGAACACCAGGCCTCCCTGTCCATCACCAACTCCCGGAGTACACCCAAACCCATGTCCATAGAGTCGGCAATGCCATCCAACCATCTCATCCTCTGTCGTCCCCTTCTCCTCCTGCCTCTAATCCCTCCCAGCATCAGGGTCTTTTCCAATGAGTCAACTCTTTGCATGAGGTGGCCAAAGTATTGGAGTTTCAGCCTCAGCATCAGTCCTTCCAATGAACACCCAGGACTGATCTCCTTTAGGATGGACTGGTTGGCTCTCCTTGCAGTCCAAGGGACTCTCAAGAGTCTCCTCCTACACCACAGTTCAAAAGCATCAATCCTTCAGCGCTCAGCTTTCTTCACAGTCCAACTCTCACATCCATACATGACCATGGGGAAAACCACAGCCTTGACTAGATGGACCTTTGTTGGCAAAGTAATATCTCTGCTTTTTAATATGCTGTCTAGCTTGGTCATAACTTTCCTTCCAAGGAGTAAGCATCTTTTAATTTCATGGCTGCAATAGTGGTAGATAATTCTGAAGACAATGCTTCACTTGCCCCTCAGTCTCAGAGCAATCTGTGGAAAAAATGAAAACAGCATATGTCTACCTCTCAAATGGGGGAAAAAATGTCTACAGTTGAGTCTAACAAACGTTCTGTTCATTACATTGCACACACACATACCTCACTGAGGATTTGTGGTTAGTGCCTTGGCATTCTAAATTTAAAGAAGGTATGGCCACCTCCCTGGTGGCTCAGACAGTAAAGAATCCGCCTGCAATGCGGAGACTCAGGTTCGATCTCTGGTTTAAGATGATCCCCTGGAGAAGGGAATGGCAATCCACTCCAGTATTCTTGCCTGGGAAATCCCATGTTCAGAAGAGCCTGGAGAGCTACAGGCCATGGGATTGCAAACAGTTGGACACGACTGAGTGACCAACATTTTCTTTCTTATGGCAGAGTCCAATGACTTGGCAATGAGCTCTTTTGGAAGAAATTGAACTTAACCTTAAGAAAATACCCTCATAATAATTTTTTTGCGTTTGATTTTCCCCCAGCTATCCAGCAGGAGAACGTGTGTGCTCCTACCTCATAAAATGGGGACCTCCTTGCAAGAGCAAATTTCAACATTGAGTGTCTTGCTTTTGGCAAATCTTTATAGAGATTTTAGGTATCTTCTGATGTCTTCTCACCCATAACCCCTGGCTAAGAGGTCAGGGGTAGCCAATGTCCCCTCCCCTCATCTTAAAACTCCCATTGGTGCATAAATTCCAAAAGGCAGATGCTGTCAATAATCTCACAATTGATGATCTTTGTGTGTGTAGTCTGTACTCCCCCATAGGATAAGCTGCTTTTCACTTTCTACAACGATTTCCTCAGTTGTTTATAATCATTAAGTTGCATGGTTTTGCATCTTCTCACAATTTATTTTCACTTCTAATGAAGCAGCAAAATAATAATATAACCAATATGTTTAGCATGGGCTCCTGTGGTTCATTTCTGGTGGTCTTCTAAGGAATGAAAGTACACAAGGCTACTTTTCAGCCGAACAAAATGAGTGCAGGAAAGCTATTTTAGCAGATTTGGCTCTCAGGAAAGGCCCCTTCTGTCCAGATGAAGTGGGTCCTGACTTGGGGATTGTGTGGCTGAACCACAGCAACTCCATTTTGTCAGTTCCATCTTAATTCACACAGTCCTAACCTCCCCTCTTTTCACATGATTGAGCTTTAGCTTAATTTACAAGAAGTGAGTCCAAGCCAGATGAGTACCCTATCAACTTTTGCCCTTGCCTTCATCTGATGTGAGACCTGCAAGAGTGCTTTTGCTGACATAAATGGCTAATGGTCATGAAACCCCTGAGGGGAGGAGCCCCGATTCCAGTTGTTGCACCTGTGCTTCTGTCTTGTTGGTCAGATTCTACTTTTAGCTCTGGTCCCATTAAATTCTTTTGTACCCTTTTTGGCAGTCAGTGTGCAGTGCAGCTTCGAATGCCTCTGAATTATCTGTCGACTCTATCCTTTGTGCTTGTATGTGATTTACCCACAGTGAACTTCATAATTGCACTCCGTGGCATTGCTCCCTCTGTTTCTTTGGTCCCAAAGTTCCATCTCAGTTTGCAGGATATTATTCAGTATATGTGCCTCCCAACAGGGATGCTAAGTGCTTTTCCTGAAAGTTGGAATTATAAAGATAGAGAGCCTTGGGAGAAGAGGTCACGTAGACTAGCCCCTTTGTCTCAGAAATGAGGAAATGAAAACAAAGGGTCTGACTTGATCTTCTAAGGTGTATAAGGGCTGGAATTTTAGGGGGACTCTTCTTGCTTTTTGGAAAGTGCTTTTCAACTAAGGTCAGGGGACATGAAAGGCTGGGGTTGGATGGGGAGGGACAAGAGTCTCTTGCTAACACCCGCTTTGCTAAGCACATCACATCTTTCATTGGGCATCAGCTCAGATATCTAATACCTGTGAATGAGCTGCAGCACAGAACTTCTGGCCTGGTTCTTGTCCTGAACAGAATTCACTGTTTTATGAACCAAGTATTTTTGGTGTTTGTGGTGAGCACAGGTGCTATGAACCGAATTGGCTCCCCTCCAAAAAATTAATATGTTGGAGCCCTAACCCCAAGTGTGACTGGATCTGGAGATAGGGTATTTAGGTAATTAATTGAGATGGGGGCAGGGGCATAATTGGATAGGACTGTGGCCATACGGAAGAGGAAGAGATACCAGATCGTTCCCCTACATGTGAGGACCCAACAAGAAGATGACCACTAGTAATACAGAAAGAGAGGTTTCTCCAGAAACTGACACTGCTAGATCTTGATTTTGGCACTTCTAGCCTCCAGAACTGTGAGAAAATGAACTTCTGTTGTTTATGCCACCTAGTCTACAGTATTTTGTTATGCCAAGCCTAGCTGACTAATATAATCAGGAATACGTATAAACAGATGAGCCCAGATCACTGCCCTAAAATGATACATTTACCACTTGAAATTTATAAGAACCAATCACCTATAATCCCACCAATTAGACATGTTAGCATTTAAGTGCCTAAGCATCCATACTGTGGTGTATTAATATTCAGATATTTTCTGACTAAAGGGGATTATGCTGTTGCTATTTGCAACCTGGAGTATTACCTTACCACTCCCTTCTAAGAGGTGACATTCTCGAATAATCAGTGGGTTTACAGAACGTGAAAACTATGCTCTCTGCAATAGCATAAACGTTCCTAAGCATAAAGGGGGTTGGGGGGTCACTTCTGCTCAAATATCAGTGAGGTGACACAATCACAGGTCTTAGAGTTGTTGTTCAGTTGCTAAGTTGAGTCTGATTCCTTGTGACCCATGGACAATAGCATGGTAGGCTCATCTGTCCTCTACTATCTCCTAGAGTATGCTCAAATTCATGTCCATTGAGTCGGTGATGCCATCTAACCATCTCCATTCTCTGCCACCTCCTTCTCCTTTTGCCTTCAATCTTTCCCAGTATCAGGGTTTTTACCAATGATTCGGCTCTTCAGATCAGGTGGCCAAAGTATCGGAACTTCAGTTTCAGCATCGCTCCTTCCGATGAACATTCAGTGTTGATTTCATTTAGGATTGACTGGTTTGATCTTACAGTCTAAAGGACTCTCAAGAGTTTTCCCCAGCAGCACAGTTCGAAAGCATCAATTCTTTGGTGCTCAGCCTTCTTTATGGTCCAAATCTAACATCTGTACATGACTACTAGAAAATCCGTAGCTTTGACTAGACCGACCTTTGTTGACAACGTGATGTCTCTACTTTATAATGCACTGGAATGCAAAAGTAAGGGCTACATGGAGTAACAGGCAAATTTGGCCTTGGAGTACAAAACGAAGCAGGTCGAAGGCTAACAGAGTTTTGCCAAGAGAATGCACTGGTCATACCAATCGCACTCTTCCAACAACACAAGCGAAGACTCTACACATGGACATCACCAGATGGCCAATACTAAAATCAGGTTGATTATATTCTTTGCAGTCAAAGATGGAGAAGCTGTATACAGTCAGCATAAGCAAGACTGGGAGCTGACTGTGGCTCAAATCATGAACTCCTTATTGCCAAATTCAGACTTAAATTGAAGAAAGTAGGGAAAACCACTAGACCATTCAGGTGTGACCTAAACCAAATCCCTTACAAGTATACAGTAGAAGTGACAAATAAATTCAAGGGATTAGATCTGATAGACAGAATGCCTGAAGAACTATGAACGGAAGTTTGTGACATTGAACAGGAGGCAGGGATCAAGACCATCCCCAAGAAAACGAAACGCAAAAAGGCTAAATGGTCGTCTGACGAGGCCTTACAAATAGCTGAGAAAAGAAGAGAAGCTAAAGGCTTCTCTTGGCCAAAACTCTGTTAGCCTTTTCCATGCTTCATTTTGTACTCCAAGGCCAAACTTGCCTGTCACTCCAGGTATCTCTTGACTTCCTGCTTTTGCATTCCAGTCTCCTATGATGAAAAGGACACCTTTTTGGGGGGGTTATTTATAAAAGGTCTCGTAGATCATTATAAAACCATTCAACTTCATCTTCTTAGGCATTAGTAGTTGGAGAATAGACTGGATGACTGTGATATTGAATGGTTTGTCTTGGAATGAACCGAGATCACTGTTGCTTTTGAAATTACACACAGGTACTGCATTTCAGACTCTTTTGTTGACTATGAGGGCTACTCCATTTAATGCAGATGACCCATAGTAGTAGATATAATGGTCATCTGGATTAAATTCACCCATTCTTGTCCATTTTAATTCACCGATTCCTAAATGAATATGTTCACCCTTGGCATCTCCTGTTTGACCACTTACAATTTACCTAGATTCATGGACCTAACTTTTCAGGTTCCTATGCAATATTGTTTTTTGCAGCATCAGACTTTTACTTTCACCACCAGACACATCCAAAACTGGGTGTCATTTCCACTTTGGCTCAGCCTCTTCATTCTTTCTGGAGCTATTTTTCTGCTGTTCTCCAGTAATGTATTGGATTCCCTACTGACCTGGGGGTTTCATCTTTCAGTGTAATATCTTATTGCCTTTTCGTCCTGTTCGTGGGGTTCTCAAAGGAAGAGTGCTGAAGTGGCTCGCCATTTCCTTCTCCAGTGGACCGCATTTTGTCAAACACTCCACCTTGACCATCTATCTCGGGCGGCATCATATTATATCTCTGGAAATAAAATATGCTTTCCTTCACAATGTGGAACTATTAATATTTTGTTCGAAGCAAAATTAACTCTTCCTTGGAAGTTTAAGCAGATGCACCCTTGGAAGATTGCCATTTGGCCGATGGTAGCTCACTGATGACCTCCATTTCTTGAGTTGTTGTTTAAGTCCTTGTTGGATCCATTTCTATAATTTGGCTCATTTCTATATGATTTTACATTCTTACATGTATAAATATTTTTGCATGTATTACCAAAGATTATTGAAAAGATTGTGTTTTTAAATTATTTCACATTTATTTATATTTTTTCTGTCCCTAAGGAGGTTTCCTAGAGAATTAGGTGAATATATATTTTCCACCCATAGGTGTTCACCAGTTCTAGCTTTGGGAGTATTTTTAGAATCTAAGTATTATGAAGAAAACAATATTAAACTTGGGACATGATTAAGGAGGTGGAGACATGGTCAACCCATACTCTAAGGTGGGCAACCTCATAATGGGAGTATAACAACAATTCAAGTTTTCCTCAAGGAATAAGTGGTCCACGCCCACATAAGTCTTTCCAGACTGGGGGCCCTGTACCAGGAAGATGAGCCCCCAGAATGCTTGGCTTTGTAGGTCGGTAAGGCTCACTTTCAGGAGAGCCAGAGGGCTGTGGGAAATAGAGACTCTACCCTTACAAGGTGCACAGAAAATCTTAACAAGCTTGAGAACCTAGGACAGAAACAGCAATTTGAAAGAAGCCTGGGTTAAACCCATCTGCTGATCTTGGAGAGCCTCCTGGAGAAGTAGAAGGCAGCTGGAGCTCACCATGGGGATATAGACATAGGTGGCAGCCATTTGGGGGAGCTGGTTCTACCACGTGGACCCTGGTGCTAGAGCACCATTTTGTAATCCTCCTTCTAGCTTATTCGTGCTATAACCCAGACCTGATGAACATGCCTATCAGCACCAGTACTGGGATGCCTTAGGCCAAGCAAAAACCCAGGCAGAGATACAGACCCACCTTGAAACCCCTGAAGCCTGTAGTTACCCTGGAACCCAGCTTTGGCCACCCCAGGACCTGGCCCCACATACCAGTAGTCTAGAACTAGCTGCAGCACCAACCTCACCCATCAAGGGGTAGGCACCATCCCATCATACTCTGGACCCGAGTCCAGCTTACCGATGGGTTGAAACACCGGCTCCAGGACACTCAGGGCTATGCAGCCCACGTTCCCAGGACCCATCTTCATCTATCAGTGAGTTTGTGCTAGTCCTGGGAATCCCTGGGCCTCACCCTCCCCACAAGCAGGCCAAGACACGAGCTCTGTGACCCATGGACCCTGCAGCCAGAGACCCCAGGACCCACCTCTACCTGTCAGGGTGGTACCACCACCCACCAGTGGGGAGACACCAGCCCCAGAACCATCAGAGCCGTTCATCCTGCCATATCAGGACCCATCCCACAACAAAGCTGGCTGGTGCCTGCCCCAGGACCCCAAGGATGACTTGGGCTGCTCAGCCAGTGCTGAGGACTAGAATTTGGCTGTACCTACCTATGGGCTGAGGCCAGCTTCAGGACACCCCCAGGCCATGAGTCCTCCCACCAGCAAGCGAATACTGCATCTAGGACTCCCAGGCCTATAGCTACATACTCCAGAGCTCCTCGGGATCATTGGAGTCCAGATTTAGGATAAAGGAGTCCCCTTATCAGGGTTATTATTTATTATGTTGTGGAATACTAGAAAAACCATTTTTTATATTCATTCATTTGGCTGCATCAGGTCTTAGTTGTGGCATGCAGGATCTAGTTCCCCAATCCGGGATTGAACCCAGGACCCCTCCCTGGGAGTGCAGAGTCTCAGCCACTGGACCACCAGGGACATCCCCTAGGAAAATCTGAAGAAAGAATTAGAAAAAATGATATGGTTCGCAGTGATATCAGGAAAAACTTCCATCAAATCAACTGCAATTAAATTTTTCTGGATGGGACCTTGACATGGTCTTAAACAAGCAGCATATAGTTTTGGGAGTGAAAAGCTCACTGCAGAGCCATCACAGATTCAAAACAGGACTGTGGACCCATAAGAAAACTAGCGTTTTACAAAATGACATAATTTCGGTTGTGTTCATTGTTGCTGCTTCAGTATCTCAGTGTCTGCCCACATGATATACAAATATTTTTCAGAACTTTTCTGGCATGCTGGTCAGAAATATAAACTATGTGTGAATTCCTGTGAATGAACCAGGATTTTTTGTGTGTGTGCTAGGTGTGCTTTCCATTCAGTGAATCCAATAACCAATACAGGCATTAAGAAACCAGTGCTACAACTGCACCATACGGGCCATGAAGCAGAAATGCAAGGGTGAGTGACACACATGACCTCTAGGAAGGAGGGAGGGAAAATGGGGTTCGATGGTAAAGGCCTGGAGGGGAAAGGAGAATATGTTGTTTTTCACTTTAGAGGGTGATTGAGGAACGCAGACACCTAAAGACTAATCATGGTCTAACAGTGTTAGCTACTGAAAATTCAAATTAGAGCAAGGGCTTTACAGCTTAAATAAGAAACTATAAGTTCCAACCTTAGGAAAATAGTGTTAATTCGACAAGCATACCCCATTCAAACTTTGTTCAACTTTGTCTGTATTGTAGAATTCATTGTAAAGCGTGTTCATTGAAACACTTTACAGAAATAGCTGAATTTGAAAGTTCAAGAAATAATTCCTGTTTCAGCCTTTCTGGTGATCTCTAGGGTCATTATCATTTTATTTACCTCTTTTATTCTCTAACTCTCTAAGAGATACGGCACAATAATCCAGAATTTTTATGTGGGAAATGGTGAACAAGTAAAGTGAAAAAACTGACAAGAAAAATCAAAGTTACCTCAATGAAACTTCTTTCAACATACCCCGTATTCAGAATTATTTAATATACATAAATGAGAAACCAAAAATAGTACAAAAATATCCGTTTACTTCTCCAGATCCCTGAATTCTGAACTTACGATTCCTATATGCTCAGATTTATCCAATTCTAATTTTCCACCTTCTATTTCTTATGACATTTAAAAGAAAATCCACTGGGGTCAGCAGATTGGCTTTACTATGTGCAGTATTGCAGACCCAAGTTTGGTTGGTAACAATTTTGGTAACCCAGATTGGACAGCAACCCTGAGTGTGCATCTCATCCATGGCACATCAACATCTGTTCAATGACAAGCCCTTGGGGCTGCCTCACAGACAAAGGTACTCAAGCAGCTGCTGGACAGGATCCAAAAGCAGCCTAGATCTAGATTCCACCTTCTGTTGGATGGAGCCCTTTCCCAATAGAGCTGGCTGCAAGCTCTAGTGTAACCAAAACCTAACGCTGGTTCACTGGTGAGTGGGGCTGGGTCCTGGCACAGCTGGCTGAGGAGTCCAAGGTATCTCAGAGCTGGTGCTGACCTGCTGGTGGGTGGGACTGAGGCCCAGGCTGTTCTAGGGCTACTAGCAGCTCCATGGTGGGCAGAGCTGGGTCCTGGGGCTCTGGCTGCAGGACCCTGGGTGTCCCAGGTCTAGTGCCTGTGCTCTCATGTGTGGGACAGATCCTAGGCACTGTGGTGGACAGGCTTGTGTCCAGTGGCACCTGTGGGCTCAGGGCATCATAAGGCACGCTGGATGCTGGTGGATGGGCCTGTGTCTCTGCCTGGCCAGTTACCTGATGTGAGACATTCAATCCTAGTGCCTATAGGCTGGTGGTCAGGAGCAAGGCTTGGTCCTGAGACTTATAAGCCAGGGGGAAGATGTCAAAAGGATACTTGCCAGCACCAGTGTCCATGTGGTAGAAAAAGCTTTCCAAAATGGATACCAGCAGTATCTATGTTCCCAGAGATAGCTCCAGTTTCTCCCTACATCTCCAGGAGACACTCCAAGATCAGTAGGTGAGTCTGACTCAGGCTCCTTTCAAATGACTGCTTCCGGGCTTCCCTGGTGGCTCAGAGGTTAAAGCGTCTACCTGTAGTGTGGGATACCTGGGTTCGATCCCTGGGTTGGGAAGATCCCCTGGAGAAGGAAATGGCAACCCACTCCAGTATTCTTGCCTGGGGAATCCCATGGATGGAGGAGCCTGGTGGGCTACAGTCCACGGGGTCGCAAAGATGAGTGACTTTAAACATAAACATGTCCTGTCTCTATTTTATTGATTTCTTCTCTGATCTTTATTATTTCCTTCCTTCTGCTGACCTTGGGCTTGGCTTGTTCTTTTTCTAATTCCCTTAGGTGGTAGGTTAGGTTCTTTATTGGAGATGTTCCTTGGTTTTTGAGGTAGGCCTGTATGACTATAAGCTGTCCTCTTAGAACTGCTTTTGCCGCATCCCATAGGTTTTGGAAAGATGTGTGTTTATTTTCATTTGTCTCCAGGTGTTTTCTAACTTCCTCTTTGATTTCTTCACTGATCCATGGGTTTTTTCCTATCATATTCTTTTCTCTGCATGTGTTTGTGGCTTTTTCTTTTTCTTTATGTAATTATTTTCTAATTTCATACAGTGTGGTTGCAGAAAATGCTTGGTGCAATTTCTGTTCTCTTAAGTTTGTTGAGACTTGGGTTTTTTGTGGCATAGCACGTGGTGTAGTCTGGACGATGTTCCACGTGCACTTATAAAGAATGTGTACTCTGCTGCTTTTGGATGGAATGTTGTGTTTATTACATCCAACTGGAGTAACATGACATTGAAGGCCACTGCGGTCTCCTTCTATCTAAACTATCTGTCTATTGCTGTAAGTGGGATGTTAAATTTCCCTAATATTATTGTATTCTTATACATTTCTTCCAAGAAATTTTAAACAGTAGATGATACACCGCTGGAGGGTGTATTGGTGTGTTAGAAAATAGATGAAAGAAATTATATAGAATACCTCATAGAAAGGTAAATGAAGTAAAAGATTAAAGAGATGCCAAGAGACTTAAGAAATGGACTAAGGAGTAATTAAGTGAATCTTGTAGGCATGCCAGAAGTGGTAACCTGGCTAAGTTTTAGAATAATAATATTCACGGAGAAAGAGTTGATACTTTTCCAGAATTTAGGAAGGCTATGTTTCCATAGATTCAGGAAGCACACCTGGACACATCATAGTAAGGCTACAGACAAAGTTAGCATATAGATTATAATAGCAAACAAAAAGCCACAGTGTCTACAGAGCCATGCCAAAGACTGTGACAGCAAATCTCCTTTCATAAACAAATGGTAGCCGAAAGCAAGTAGTGAGAGCCACCCACGTAATGTTGCATTCGTAGCCCAAGTATAAGGCTTCGATAGACTCAAAGATGGGCCACTCAGAACACCACAATAAGGACAGACCTACTGCCAGTCCTTAGTCATAAGCCACTTCAGGGGTACCTCAGCTGCACAGAGTTGCTTGGTCCAATGCCTTGTACTTCTAGAGTTGGCCCACTTCCAAGGACTGATCAAGGAGGCGTTATAAAGATCTGACTATGTTGGGCCAGTGTGAAGTGACTTTAATGGCTCATTTTACCTTCAGAATTCAGCACGGGGTCAGAAAATAATTGTGTAGCGTCTGCATTGGATATGCATGTCTTCCTCTGCCCACACTGGTCTTCTTCCCATCCTTTCCTTGGGCATTGAGAGTGCATAAATATCCTGCACACTAAACACCTTATCATCCTTACAACTTAATTCAGAGAAAAAGACATTGGAGACAATGTGAAAAATCATGATATTTACACCAGTAAACACTATTATTAGGGAAATTAAATAAACACTCTTGTTTAGGCTTCAGAGACACAGCAGAACAGGCCTCTGACTTTGCTTCTGACAAACCTGGACACTGCCCTGACTACTGCTGTGGGTGTCAGCCACATCTGCTGTGAGTGAGGAAGAGAAACACAATTGATAGATAGGAAGTGGATCTTGGAATTTGTTAAGTACCTGGAGGAGGTCTGGCCAACCATTCCAGGATTTAGCAACTTTCCGAGCTTTGCAGGACAAAGCAAACGGTATTGGAAAAAATTACCATCATGCCACAGCTGCAGTTTTGCTTACAGATTGAAGATGATAATCAGTTTGTGGCCTGGGATTATAAGCAGGGAACCCAGAACTGCATTCTTTGAAGTCTCACCCATGGAGTGGACGGGCTACCTGGGACCTTTTCCCGATTGGGGCTCCAGATGTGCTGTGTCACGTGGCTTCCCAGAGTTGTTTAAGTCTGAATGTTGTGCAAAATCCAGTTTGGCGATATATCCTCTGCCCTATTTCTCTCTCTTTTTTCATGTTAGTATATTGCAAGTAAGTTAGATAATTCTCTAATAAATACGTGTATTGTTTATTTGTATATACTGAGTGGCTCGTTTTGTTAACAAATCCTTTGAACCTGAGATGAAAGTGAAAACTTTCGATAAAACAACTATGGTAAAGGAACTCCTAAGAAATGTTTGTCACTTCTGGTAGGCCGAGGAGATGTATTTTCTTAGTCCATTTCTTAGGTTTCTTGACCTCCATTTAATTCTTTTATTCTCTTTATGAAGTATTTTGTAGTATTTCTTTCATGTATCTTCTAGATCGTATATTCTCTCTCCATTTCTGTCTCAGCTGTTTAAAATGTCTTTACTCTTCTGTTACGATGTTCAGTACTAGAAAGCTTATTTGCCTTCTGATAATTAGCTATTTATTACTCATGTTTCATGTATCTTATCATCTATTTAAATATGTTAGGTACATTTCTTGTACTTCGTATCTGATTATTAGTCTTTACAGGTTTCCATCTTGGTTTATTGTTTACACTGATGCTGTCATTTTGGAGGGGGGAGTTGTATTTGTTTCAGTTCAGTTCAGTTCAGTCGCTCTTCCCGACCTGTCCTGTCAGACTCTTCCCGACCCCGGGGCTTTAATTGTAGGAATACTTGTAGAAGCCTCAATTAGGGTTAAGCTCCGCTAGACACAATTAGATTTGCATTTGCCATACATGTGCAGACAGAAATTACTTGGGCCATGCTGATAGTATTACTTAGAATACCAAAGCTACATCAGGGCACTCTTTTGGTTACAAATTCTTTAGCAACATTTTATTCCTCACCCATAGCTAAGGACAAAAATTAGAATTTTCTTTGGTCCTTCCTTTCTTATGAGAAAGAAAGTCCAGTTTTCCCACTATGGGTACAGTCAATTAATCATTTAGAATTATGTGTGTGTGTCAGCTGTCTATTGATTTGAGCCACTTTTCAAGCACATCTGAGTATTTAAAATTCTGTTTCACATAACTTGGTATATTACAATTTATAATGGGAAGATTTTAAATTTTTTAACACAATTTCCAAATGTGAAAAGTAAATATCTGTTAAAAATATGAACCATCCTAAGACCACTCAGTGATAAGCACCTGATACCTAAGCTACACTGCAAAGTTCCAGGCAGCCTTCACACACATACCTGGTGCAGAAAGGGGCCTCTTTTCTTGTGGGGAGGTCTAGCAGGACAGACTAACCCTTTCCATGGTAGCTCTATGTCCTCAAACAGCAAGGCAGAAGGACATTCCTTCTTAAACCTTAGGCTGGTAAATTGCCTAATACAATTTCCACCATTTTTACTCATTGCTCAAAATAATCAAAGGCTTCATCAGCTCAAGAGGAGGGGGAAACAGACAAGACTTCTTATTGGAAGGAGTACTCAGGGACGAGCAATATTCCTGACTCTAATAGCCACTGAAATCAAAGTCAAGCTTCTTGAGATATTTTTGGGTGTCATACACAGGGTAAGGCTATAGAAATAAGTGTTTTGTTCACTATACTATGGTGATTTCTTTGGATTGGTTTACTTTACTTCCTACTAGGAGAGGGACACCTACTATTTAGTGGAATCTTATACTGCATGCCACAGCTTTCACACTAAAGTGGACTGAAATTTCTAACCATTATAGACATCCTCTCCCACTTGTAGGGCCATTTATGAAGACAAAGAAACACGCAGGTAGACAGCATGGAGAATGTAAGTACAGATTTCTTGGTGAAAGGAACTCAGACAGACCTGGCCTGAATAACTAGTTTTTCTGATTTAGGAACACAGAGTTTTCTCATATACCTCATGGCCCTCTTCTTTTTGGGTCCTCTAATATCTGACATTTATTTGTAATCCGCCTTCTCAATTGTGAAAAGTGCATATCCACAGAGCCATAAATGGGGCAGTTTTGAGGAAAAAAATTAGGGAGAGGGAAAAGCATAAAAAGCTGCCCTTGCATGATGTTGGAGTTTGGTTAAGGGAAACACTTCATTATGTGTTTTTCACTTGAATTATTTTCCAGAGGGAGATTTGAGATCATTGGAGGTCATTCTTTTATGTCGAGATATTTCCTACCAAGCAGGCTCATCAAGAGAAGCATGGTTTCTGTAATCCTCTGATAGAATCACTCAAAGGCAAAACCATGCATAATAATGGATCAGACACTGAAGTGAGGTTCAGGAAATCACCTGGATCCTGGTGTCAGTTCTAATTCAGTAGCTATGTGGCTCTGGGTAATGCTCTTCACCTACCAGAATATGGTAAAGGACTCGAGTTTTCAGACAGTTATATTACACGGATATATTACATAAGCCAGTCGATTTACTTCCACAAGTACAGTAACCTTGCATGTTACTCCTACTTAAAACAAACTTCCCTCAGGTGCATGACAAAATACCTGCTCAAGCATCAGACCTACCATGCTATATGACTTCTGCTTATCTTCACTTCTCAAAGATTGATGAATTTCACAATGCCTCTGTCTAGAGGAATACTGCAGTTATTTCTGCAGTATTCTGCTGAACGAGGTTCAGCTCTCGTTTATGTTTTACAATAAATTCTATCATACAGATTATGTTGAAAAACATTTGAACTCTTTCCCTAGGGTTGAAACTTATAGTTTGTTATTTAAGCAGTAAAACCCTTGTCCTAATTTGTGCTTGCAGTAGCCAGCGCCGCTAGGTCATGATTATTCTTTAGGTGCCTGTTTTCTTCAATCACCCTGTCAAGTGAGCAATTATATATGCTCATTTCCTCTCTTGGTCTTCAGCACTGAACTCCATTTCTCTCTCCCTCCTTCCTAGGTGTCAAGTGTCATTCACCCATGCACTTCTGTCTTCATGGACTACATGATGCAGTTGTAAAACCGGTTTCCTAATGCCTGTATTTGATTATTGGATTCACTACATGTGAAACACACCTAGACCAATAAAAATATGCCAGTGGGTTAGGTTTGCTGACAGGAATTCTCACATAATAACAATGTGTAAGAATTGAGTGGAAAAACATTTGTATGTCATATGGGTAAACACTGGGACATTGAAAGCAGCAACAATGAGCACAATAGAAATGACATGATTCTGTGAAATGATGTCTTTTTCCTATGGGTCCACAGTTCTCTTTTCAAAAATGCAATGGCTCTGAAATGAGCTTTTCATTTCCAAAATTATATTCAGATTGTCTACAGTCATCTCAAGGTCCCACCTAGAGATATTTTCTTGCCATTGCTTTGGTGGAAGAATTTCCTGGTCTCCTTGGGAATTATATGCTTTTTTAAAAGTTCTCTCATAAGATTTCTCTAATTTTCCACAAAATGCTAAATAATATTCTTGATAATTGGACTCACATTTCCTAAATATTTACTGCAGTGACCAAAGAGAGCCCTGGAGGTATAACAGCCCATCAGAGTTCTTCTATATTGGACCCAAAGATACAGACCTTCATTGCCCATTCTTGAAAAGGCACTGTCCACTTCACACCTGTACTACTCAGGGAGGCTCTCTCTAGTATCTTGCCACAGGACCTAAATTCTTTTTCTTTATCTCATGAGGTTCTGCCAGTTTAAAGAAAGCTTTTGGTTTTTTCTGTCATGTAGAGCCCTGTCCTTTTCCTGAAGGGCTCAGGAAAAGTTTGATTTCGTGGATTATCAGAATTTCATGTCAATCTTTGGCTCAGAGTGGTGTATTTACAGGTTCTTATATCCTGCTACTGCTGCTGCTAAGTCGCGTCAGGCGTGTCCGACTCTGTGTGACCCCACAGACGGCAGCCCACTAGGCTCCTCTGTCCCTGGGATTCTCCAGGCAAGAATCCTGGAGTGGGTTGCCATTTCCTTCTCCAGTGCATGAAAGTGAAAAGTGAAAGTGAAGCCGCTCAGTCGTGTCCGACTCTTTGCGACCCATGGACTGCAGCCTACCAGGCTCCTCCGTCCATGAGATTTCCCAGGCAAGAGTACTGGAGTGGGGTGCCATTGCCTTCTCCTGTTATATCCTACCCAATAGGAAATAATTACAACTGTAGGTGTAAAGACTCCTTTGTAACAATTGAAAATGACACACTATCTTCTCGCTCACAGAGAGAAAAAGAAATAAAATACTAAAATGAAATTACTAAACATTCACAGAATTGTGAAAATGACTGGGGTGGGGCCACCTTGTTTCTCATAAGTGGTCACCAGTGTTCTCTTAATAAGATGGAAGAGGCAGGAAATATTCCCATGTTTAGTTCAAAATACATATCTCCTATGGGTTGAATTTGTGCCTCTAAAATTAATGTATCTATGCCATAAACACTCATATTCGTATGTGATCATATTTGGAGATGAGTATTTACCAAGTAAACAAGTTCAAATATGTTCATTAGAGTAGGTCTTAATCTAAAGGAGTTATATCCATATAATAAGGGAAAATCAGACACAGACACATACACATAGGAAAGAAAATGTGGACAGGTATAGGGGGATTTCAGTTATCTGCAGGCCAAGGAGAAGCTTCACACCTTGCATAAGATCAACCCAGATGAAACCTTGATTTGGACTTAGAACCTCCACAAGTATGAGACAATAAACGAATGTTGTTTAGGTGACCTAATCACTAGCATTTTGTACAGGAGCTCTAGAATACTTGAGAAAGTGTTGAACGTGTTAATCGCTCAGTCATGTTCGACTCTTTGTGACCCCATGGATTGTAGCCTACCAGGCTCCTCTGTCCATGGAATTTTCCAGTCAAGAATACCGGAGTGGGTTTCCATTTCCTACTCCAGGGAATCTTCCAGACCCAGGGATTAAACCTAGGTCTCCTGCATTGCGGTGGATTCTTTACTACCAGGCCATTTCCTAATCCTTATATATAAATGACCTTGATTAGTTTTATAAGACCAACTATAAAGTAGATAATCGTGCTTGTTACCCTACTGTCAAAGTAGATAAATAATCAAACTTGTTACCTGCTGTCACCAGACCTGAACACCCCAGGAAGACAGTTATTGGTTCAGTCAGGAAAACCTCACTGTAGAGTGGTTCAGTGACTGCGGCTACCAGTTCGAGTCCCTCCTTGGCTGACATGGAGTCAACATGAACTTTTTAGCTTCTCTGACTGCATGAAGGCTCTCACCATCCCTATGATGTTAAGTTGCAAATCATGAAGGTTTTCCACTTCAAAAACAAGAGAATGAGGGCTGAAAAAGAATGACATTAGATCATCTGAACGCATTAGGGTAGAAACTTGTGATTCTAGGAAGCGTGAAATGGGTTTTTTTCCCCTGAATTTTCTGTTGCACTTAACTTCTATGCTGTGTCGGAGTCCTTTTTTTATGTGAATCCATAAACAATGGTACTGTTGAGAAGGTTTCTGAATGGAGTATGCCTATCCTATCAACACCGTCATTTGTGAGTTGAGACCGGCAATTGTTATTTAAGCCGTGAAGCCATTTCCCTTATTTTGCTTTTACAGTGAACCACAACATTGCAAGGTGATTGCTCACTGGGCTCTCTTATTTCCTCAATCATCAACTCAAGTGAATAATTACTAGTGTTACTCCTCCTTCCAATCTTCAACATCAAACTCTGTTTTTCCCAACTCCATCCTAGATTTCCTGTGTATCAGAGACTTTTGAGGTCCCAGTTATCCCCTCAAAATCCAATTGTGGTTGTTTTCAGTGGGTTTTTTTTTTTTTTTTCTCATATAACTGCTGTGTTCATTTAATTTCTGAATTTACAAATGTGAAAGAAACACAGCTCATTAAAATAGCTAATGGATTCTTAAAATACAATATATGTATTATATTTAGGTCTTCAGTCAATTTTAAGTTTATTTTTGTATATGCTGCTAGAGACTGTTCTAATTTTACTTTATTGAATGTAGCTATCCAATTATCCAAGCACCGCTTATTGAAGAGACTGTCTTCTCTCCATTTGTACATTCTTGCCTTTTTAAATTGCAGATTAATTGATCATGGACTGCAAGGATATCCAACCAGTCAATCCTAAAGGAAATCAGTCCTGAATATTCATTGGAAGGACTGATGCTGAAGCTGAAACTCCAATACTTCTGACATGATGTGAAGAACTGACTCCTTGGAAAAGCCCCTGGAGCTGGGAAAGATCGAAGGCAGGAGAGAAAGGGAAGACAGAGGATAAAATGGTTGGATGGCATCACAGACTTGATGGACATGAGTTTGAGTAAGTTCTGAGAGTTGGTGATGGACAGGGAAGCCTGGCATGCTGTCGTCCATGGGGTCACACGTGACTGAGAGACTGAACTGAACAGAATTGACCACAAGCCCATAGGTTTATTTCTGGGCTCTCCTGTTCCACGGATCCATGTGTCTATTTTTGTGCCAGTATTACACTGATTGGATTACTGTAGTTTTCTGTTATAGTCTGAAATCAGGGAACCCGATTCCTCTAGTTCTGGTCTTCTTCCTTAAGATTGTTTTGGCGATTCAGGGTCTTTCATCTTTCCATACAAAATTTAAAATTGTTTGTTTTAGTACTGTGGAAAGTGCCCTGATATTTTCATAGGAATTGCATTGAATATGTGGATTGCCTTTGATAGCATGGTTTTTTAAAGAATATCAATTCTTCCAATCCATAAACAAGGTAAGCCTTTCCTTCTGTTTGTATTAGCTTCAATTTCTTTGATCAGGGTCTTATTCTTTCTAAGTACAGGTCTTTCACCACCTTAGGTACCTTTATTCCTAGGTGTTTTATCTCTCTCTCTTTTTATTCTTTTTCTCTCACTCTGGTGGTTTTTCAGCAATAAGAGTGATCATTTTTTGAGAAATAACCACTATAAATCATTAATCAATTCCAGATGGTGTGGTATTTGGGGGACCTAAATAATGTTTAAGAAAACAATTTAAAATTTGCAAAATGTTAAATATTTTTAGTAAGTATTCCTATTTCTGTTTGTGTTCTGTATTTGGCAAATGGGATTTTGTCGTTCTCTTCATAGTGATCATTGGCTTTGATAAGTTTTGGAGATAATAGCTGGTCAACTAATTCCTATGATTTTCAGGAGCACTCTGCTGAGGAAGTCAGGAGTTTCTGCTCATGGGACTGTAGGTCAATCAGAAGGAAAAGATTCTGTGTTGGAGTAAAATGTCTACCAAGTGACCTGAGTCACTCTGATGTCTGAAAGAGCTTGAGTTATGGAGGTCAGTCAGACTCTTTCAGGAAGCTCTAACTGATTATTACATTTTTCAACTTAGATGACTTTGGTGACATCTTTGAAACTTCGCATGCATCAATAGTAGACATAAATCAGCTGAGGTGAATAGATAACTGTCTCCTTCACGGGGCAGTGTTCAAAGATTTTTCTGGTGGAAGTCGTGGAAAGTTTAAAGATACCACTGAGTTTGACTGACTGTGTGGTTAAACGTGGGGGAGGGGCGG
Source organism: Bubalus bubalis (assembly GCF_019923935.1). Classification (NCBI taxonomy): domain Eukaryota; kingdom Metazoa; phylum Chordata; class Mammalia; order Artiodactyla; family Bovidae; genus Bubalus; species Bubalus bubalis. The sequence continues at coordinate 89,140,564 of NC_059181.1, forward strand.
TGGGAGTTGGGGGTGGAGCATCCAGTGTCACGTGGCATGGGCTGCCATAGTAACAGGCCTCCTGTCCTGCATTTTATCCAATCAGATATGGACAGTGTTTGTGACGTCAGGGCGAGCAGGGCCTATAAACTCCGCAAACTGCCTTCAACCCCCGCATGTCCTTTCCTCTGAGTAGTGGGGACTGGTGGCTCCGACATGGCTCAACCATCCTCTGACAAATCTGAGGAAGACCCTGGCACCAACGAAGCTGGAACCTCCAAAATAGAGCCCTCTGAAACAGAAACCTCAGAATCGGAGCCCTCCGAACCGGAGCCCTATGATGCTAAGCCAAAGAAGGTGAAACGGAAGACAGCTAAGGGCCGCCGCTGCCATCAGGACAACTTTGCAAGCTTCGCCACCTATTTCCCCAGGGTGCTGAGGCAAGTGCACACCGGCCTGAGTCTCTCTCACGAGGCCATGAACGTCCTGGATTCGTTTGTGAAGGATATGTTTGAGCAGATCGCCAAAGAGGCCGGGAGCCTGGCCCACTCCAACAAGCACTGCACCATCACGAGTGGAGACATCCAGAGAGCTGTGCGTCTTCTCTTGCCTGGGGAGATCGGCAAGTACGCAGTGTCCGAGGCCACCAAGTCGGTCATCAGATACAACACCCACAGATGAACTGCCTCATGACCACTGCAACATCGCAAACCAAAGACTCTTATCAGAACCACTCGAAGGGAAAAGACCTGTAGTGATAAAGAGCCACGTCCATCCACTCTGGGTTCTTTACGTAAGCCCTACTTTCCATCTTTAAAACATTTCCATCCCAAGGAAAACATTAAAAACCTCATCAAGTTTGCTTCAATAACAGTTGGTTGTGCCATTTGTTCGATGGAAAACCGTGTACTATTTTCTTAACGTATTGCAACTCGTCGCTTTCCTAAATGGTTATTTCTATTCGTGGTTTCTCAGTCAGCGATTTTAAGGATCTTTATGGTCAAAATTCTTTCCCTAAAAGTTTCATTGGCCTTTTTCATTTTCATTCTCCCACCTATATTTAGGTATCATCTAGGGATTTTTATACGGGGTATGCTGCTGCTGCTACTGCTGCTAAGTTGCTTCAGTCGTGTCCAACTCTGTGCGACCCCACAGACGGCAGCCCACCAGGCTCCCCGGTCCCTGGAATTCTCCAGGCAAGAACACTGGAGTGGGTTGCCATTTCCTTCTCCAAAGCATGAGAGTGAAAAGTGAAAGTGAAGTCGCTCAGTCGTGTCCGACTCCTAGCGACCCCATGGACTACAGCCTACCAGGCTCCTCCATCCATTGGGTTTGCAACCAATAAAGAGCAGTGTGTGCTTCCCGGGTGGCTCAGCGGTAAAGAATCTGCCTACAATGCAGGAGTTGCAGGAATGGCAGGTTCGATCCCTGGGTCAGAAAGATCCCCTGGAAGAGGGCATGGCAACCCACTCCAGTATTCTTGCCTGGAAAATCCCATGGACAGAGGAGCCTGGTGGGCTACAATCCATAGGGTCTGAAAGAGTCAGAAACGACTCAAACGACCTAGCATGCCGGCATCCATTTCTTGGGGCTTCGCAGTTGGCATCAGTGGTAAAAAACCTGCCTGCAATGCAGGAGACACAGGAGCCCCGGGTTTGATCCCTAGGTGGAGAAGGTTCCCTGGAGGAGGGCATGGAAACCCACTCCAGTATTCTTGCATGGATAAGCCCCATGAACAGAGGACCCTAGTGGGCTCCAGTCCATGGGGTCGCAAAGAGTCCGACATGACTCAAGAGGCTTAGCACATACAGATGCATCCAATTCTTGTTGTGGGACATGTCTCTAGCTCTTTGCATCGGTAAAAGAGGAGGATGTTCAGCAATTAAGAGAAATAAGATGACTCCTTTTTCTACCTCAAGTATTTGACTGCTAATGCTTAAGAAAATACTTACTGAATTTAATGTCCATTGTGTTTTCTTCTTGGTGCATTGACATTTTTTTCCCTATAGGTATATTGCTGAATCTCAAAGTAGTTGGTGATTTTCCTATCCTTTTTTTTAAAAGATTGATTTCAAGCTTACTACATCCTTGGAGAGAGATAAAGCACTCTGCGATTTCAGTCCTTTGTAATTTAGTATGGTTTTCATTAGAACTTAATATTTCATTTTATTTTATACTACTCATTTTGAACTTTAAAATAAGCAACAAATATATGCTGTACAGCTCAGAGAAATACAACAATTATTTATTAATAAATGTGAACAGAGTATTATATATAAAACAATTGAATCACTAAGTTGTAAACCTGAACAAATAGAATATTGTAACTCACAAATACATCCATAAAAATTTTTAAGTTAAAACAAACTTTTCAGTACGACAGGATTTGGATGTGGAAATCTGTGAAGGATGTCACTCTCAGCCAAACAATGAGAGAAAAGCGAGGAGGAAATACAAAATTCCAACCTTGCCTTGATCCCAGTTATAGCGTCTTCTCTAGGTCTTTCATGATAGAGTTTTATGGGGAGGGAGGAGGGAGGAGGATTCAGGATGGGGAACACATGTATACCTGTGGCGGATTCATTTTGATATTTGGCAAAACTAATACAATTATGTAAAGTTTAAAAATAAAATAAAATTAAAAAAAAATAAAAATGTAAAAAAAAAATAAAAAAATAAATTATTTTCCTAGTATTTTAATTTCCCATTTTATTCTCGTTCTCCCAATGTGTATTATGGAATTCTTCAGAAGCATTTCATGTGTGATATGCAATAGATAAAGTGAAGAAACTGATATACTGATACACCCATCCACTACCTCTAGTATACTTGTCCCACATATCCCAGTTTATTTATTTATTTCCTTGTTAATCAAACATTTAAATATATGAATGGGGGTGGATATATAGTACAGAAATGGCAAAACAAAAATTTCACACACATTTCAATTTTGTAATTCCCTAGGTTTTGAAATTGTTTTAGAAATTCATACAGATGTATCTAATCAGTTATTTTCTAGCAGAGAATCTTTTGATCTTTAAAACACAAACTTTCATGACGTGCAATTTTATATCCATCAGAGGGAGTCCAGAGAAAACATTCCAAGCATCTATCTCCACTGGTACAGCCAATGGGGGACTGGCAGCCCGTGAGCCACAGCTGTTGACTCCAAGTGTGGTTGAGTGACCAGAGCTCAAGGGATAATAGCCTTTCTATGAAAATCAGACTGGAGATTAATGGGGAAGGAACTGGGGTACTGTGCCAGTTCACTAAGACACTGCTATCGTGCTTTGTGTATTTTGTGTTTGTAAATACAGAAATGCAATAGGATCAGTTTTGAAAGATGTTACAGATGCAGCATAATTGGTCTAGAGAGTGAAGACTGGGAGCGTAAGGGAGGACAACACATAAGAAATCTAGAAAGAAGAAAAGAAAATTGGAATTTTGTTATTGTTGTTGAAGGTGGAAGGGGGAGTAGCGATCCTGATTATACACTTTAGTGGGCCCTTTTGGAAAGAAGGGCAGCTAGTGCCCACACCCATTGGTGTGGTTTACTGTGAAGAGGAAATGAGGGAAAACCTTCCCTGCTTAATCAACAAATTATAATTATCAATGCATGGAAAATAGTATTGATAGGTCAAATATACCTCACTGAAACTCTTTTCTCCATTACCTGTGTTATGCAATTCATTTGAAGTGCGGATTCAAAAACAGTGAATGAATAACTAAATCCTTGTAAGGAAAAAAAATATTACAGATTCTAATCTACTTGGAAAAATCTTATTCTAACTGAATGGTCTACTCTAACTTGTTCAGGTAACCTGTCCCTTTTCTTGTCCAGGCTTTACTCTTCAAGTTTTGAAAATGACAACCCTAGTGATATTACCCTCTGAGAGTGGGACGTCCAGTCAGAGAAGTGCAAAGGCCACTCTGCTCTGAATTAGCCAATCAGGGACCAGCCTGAGTGAGCCACAGCCATTGTTCAAAATGTTCATTGTCTGAAGTTCAAGCCTGTTTTCCCGTGTCCATGGAGTACATCCCTTCCTGGATGTTCAGCTTTGGTAACAGGGATGGTATCCCGTGCCATTCTTTGCCTGCACTGTCTTTGCTGAATTGCTTGAATGAGTCTAATTGTGGAGATTTAATAATATCATATTAGTTACCTGGGCTAATGTACAAAATGCCTGAGATTGGTTTACTTGAACTGCACATAATTAAGGTCTCACATTTCTGCAGGTGAGAAGTCCAAATCAAGATGACAGCTGATTTGGTTCCTTCAGAGTGGTATGAAGAAAGCATCTGTTCCAGTCTTCTCGCCTTTTCTTGTCAAAGTGGCAAAGAGACCCCTACCTTTGTTCAGTTTCCTTCCTATGTGAGAGTCTCCGTGTCCACGTTTCCTCTTTTTACATAGCTACAGGTCATTTTGGATTAGGGGGCATCCTAATGAATACAGCTGAACTTTATTCCTCTAGGATAGATTTTACCTCCATAAACAATCACACGTCAGGTACTAGTGTTGAGGACATCAGCATAGGATTTTAGGGAGAATGAATACAACTCATATAAGACATGAATTTTGAGTTAT